>NC_056737.1:1703680385-1703887885 GCF_019279795.1 Protopterus annectens | reverse complement strand
TGATAAGGGAAAGGGCAAAAACAAAGGTAGCCCTCTAACTCAAATGGGCAATGGCAGCCCCCTAACTTAAACAAGCTGACGCTTTTAAGTTAGAACAGAAAAAAATATGAGGCAATAATTCACTTTAGCAACTCTAAAATTTTAAACAAGCTTGTATAGTAATAAAATGTAGCAAAAAAATAGCAGAAGGAAGCCCTCTAGCTAAAAATTGGCTTGAAAGGAGAAAATGTTAGCCAGAACAGGGAAGGTACAAAGGTCTAGTGGTAAAAACGACCAAACGACCAGAAGCCAAAAGCACAACAACGCACACACTAAATATATAATAAAACACTAATTGCTAATTTTATAAACAAGCCAAGAACACACTATTCTAATAATGAATAAAGAAGTTTTCCTACTTAGCCAGAGCCAATATGTAAGCACCCAATCTGTTTAGTGTCAAACGAGATCTGAGGAGACAGAGCATGATGGGGACAGGGGTTTCAGCCACGAGCTAGTGGAAGACTTCAAGCTTTTGCATACGGTCGAGTTGGAACAGAGGATCAGTTCTGAACCCAACCAGTGAAGAATGAAGGCAAGATAGGACAGCATCACATCCTATTTTTAGTGTCATACAACAAACTACTACACAACAAAGTGTGCCTTGACCTGACACCCACACTAAGCTGGTAGAACCCATCAGACAATTGCATTCTTCAACTAACCTTCTGCTTACAGTAAACAAAACCACCAGTAAATATTGTTGTTTATTAAATTAAATGGAATGCGTTACCAAATATCCTGAAATTGATCCAAAATAGCACAATCCTTCCATCCTCAACCCCTTTTTCCCCATTTTTGTACATGGATCAGGGTGTCACATCAACAGTTATCACTGGGTTCTCCAACCAATAGCAACTGCAAACTGCTGTATCACTTGGTGTTAAATAGTTCCTGTCCACTCACTACAGCTTCAAACTCTATAAATGTTTGTCATCTGGTGAGTAAAGAAGCACAATGTACAAATCTGTTTAGCTACACACACAAGTAAGCTCATTCCCGTATCTTTACATTTGCCACCTACACTCAAACCAATATACTGTACAAGATTTCACACATGTCCTATATAAACCATAGCCTTCAGTTAATCATGTGCAACTTATACAATGTGATATTACTATAAACAAAAATAATGGGCCACGTATGAATGGTACTTACCTAGGCAACTTCTTATAATGCAATGCTTAAGTTCAAAGAAAATTACCCAATGCACTGTAAATGCAAACTCTTCTTATGCTGTCTCTATAATGTGATGTTTTAGCTCAAATGAAAACCTGCATGCAACTATTTGTGTGCTGTTCTGTATATAAAACTGTACTTAATCCTTGTAATTAAGGGGCTTTTCTCCTTGGGTCCCCTAGGCAAATGGGCTTTTGCCAAATAGAGCTAGCCTGGTTAAACAAAACATAAGTAAGACTCTCCCACATATGTCAGGCTAAGGTGCAGTCAGGTTATGTCCATGATGTGTGTGTGACTGTGTGTGTGTTTGGAGTGCAGAAGCATAGCCTCCACCAGCAAGAAGGTGATAAAAACACTAAATATGACATGCCATAACTTAAGATGAAAAAAACGTACATTCCAGAACAAAACTTAACTCAGCAGACCCAACACAACTTCTTGAACACGTGTAAAGCCTGGCTCCATTGTCTGTACAGGACAAATTTTTGGTTTGCTCAAGTGATGTTTCTATACATCACTGCATCCCCACACCTCTCCTCCTTAAAGCCATATCTCAAGTTATTTTTCTATTTTTATTCTTCACCTTTCCCACAGTCTACCCTTTCTGCACCCCTCCTTTCCCCACAGTCTACCCTTTCTGCACCTCTCCTCAAAATGTAAATTATCTTCTGTTCACTTTATTGCAATATAACCTGCAGCAGCTTCACTCTTAGAAAGTTCATTTTCACATTCTCCTCTACTACACATACAGCTCTTCCTGCAATTTATTTATTTTTGTCATTTTACAAAAATATATGCTTTTTCTTCCTGCTGAACCTGCAGTATCAGAGCTGAACACTGTGTGGCCACCTCAAGTATCTATCTTCCTTTTCATTATTTGAGGCTTCACATGCTATTACATCCTGTACCCTAGTCTGCACACAGATTTCAACCCAGGCTGCTGTAGCCTTGTGACCAGCTACAAATTTTGCCAAAGATACTGAGCATACAAGCTTCAAATGGGTTGCTGCTCTCTGATTCCACTGTCTGGCTCCTCCTTCTTTAAGGCTCATTTAAGTTTACTTGTATATCCTAAAAGTATTCTCCTTTTCTCATCCTATGCTTCTTTCTATTTTCTTTGACAGCACAGTAGTCTTCCCTCCATTTTATTTTGAGACTGCTCATTGGATAAACAGCTGAAACATCTGTCTCAAGTTTGCTACACTACCAGTTTGAGTCCTGCGGTCAAATGTAAACTCGTTTCCCTCCAGTACAACTCTTGAGTGTATACCTTTAACTCCTAGTGGGTGTGGCCTGAGCCTTTAAAAATTAAGTTATCACCTTACAATTCTAACAAACACTCATTGACAGAGTTCAGATATCAATACAATTGTGTTTGCCATCATGTATGCTTCAAGATAAAATATTCCGATACCTTGTATGTAGCATGATTTTGGAATTATTAATGCAATATGAACAAGTAATATTTGACGCCTAGAGGAGCAGTAGGAGGTAACTGCATACGCATCTGGAGGCGTCACTAGGATGTAATGAGTAAGCACAAACAGGCATTCGAGTAACGCTAGACAAGCCAATACATAACCCAGCATGCAAACACCGCCTACTTCACAGTTATCTTTCACACACAGTTAACACACCGACAGCTTCTTAGCCGACTGCTGCACAGTAAGACGAACAGTTCCCTTAGAATGTAAAATCATTACAACATTCATATACACTATGGTGAAAGGAAACAAGCAGAATGCAAGATAAATCCACATTCAAAACAAAACTTAAAAATGAACACAATGCAGTAATAAAAATAAAAGAGCAGATTCAACTTGTGCATCTTTGGCAAATAACTAATTACACATTATGTGTATAAGGAGTCCAAACAAAAAATGCACATTACCTTGAACAAGAAAAAGTATGGCCATATTCCTCGCCACCAAGTCTTAATTCTACTAACGTTGCTGACAAACTAATTCCATCTCCTCAAATCAGCTGTTAGATGCCAACCATAAAACCAAATATGTACATCAAATAAGACCTCTTTGTGTTACACAAATACAGCTAACTGCAAGACACATTATGCATTATTTACATCATCATCGTCTTTTGGCTGTTCCCGTTAGGGGTCGCCACAGCAGATCACCCGTTTCCATTTCTTCCTGTCCTCTGCATCTTGCTCTGTCACACCAACCACCTGCATGTCCTCTCTCACCACATCCATAAACCTTATCTTAGGCCTTCCTCTTTTCCTGTTACCTGGTAGCTTCATCCTTAGCATCTTTTTCCCAATATACTCAGCATCCCTCCTCAGCACCTTTTTCCCAATATACTCAGCATCCCTCCTCAGCACATGTCCAAATCAACGTAATCGTGCCTCTCTGGCTTTGTCTCCAAACCTTCCAACCTGGGCTGACCCTCTAATATACTTATTCCTAATCCTGTCCACCCTCGTCACACCCAGTGCAAATCTTAACATCTTTAATTCTGCCACATCCAGCTCAAACACCTGCCTTTTTGTCAATGCCTCTGTCTCCAACCCATATAACATAGCTGGTTTCACTACCCTCTTGTAGACCTTCCCTTTCACTCTTACAGGTACTCGTCTGTCACAAATCACTCCTGACATTCTTCTCCACCCACTCCATCCTGCCTGTACTCTCTTCTTCACCTCTCTTCCACACTCACCGTTACTCTGAACTATTGACCCCAAGTATTTAAACTCATCCACCTTCGCCACCTCTACTCCTTGCATCCTCACCATTCCTCTATCCTCCCTCTCATTCACACACATATATTCTGTCTTAGTCCTGCTGCCTTCATTCCTCTTCTCTCTAGAGCATATCTCCATCTCTCCAGGGTCTCCTCCACCTGCTGTTCCCTACTTTCACTACAGATCACAATGTCATCTGCAAACATCATAGTCCACGGGGACTCCTGTCTGATCTCGTCTGTCAACCTGTCCATCACCATTGCAAATAAGAAAGGGCTCAGAGCTGATCCTTGATGTAACCCCACCTCCACCTTAAACGCATCCATCACTCCCACCGCAGACCTCACTGCTGTCACACTACCCTCGTACATATCCTGTACCACTCTTACATACTTTTCTAACACTCCTGACTTCCTCATACAATACCACAACTCCTCTCTAGGCACCCTGTCATATGCTTTCTCTAAGTCTACAAAAACACAATGCAACTCCTTCTGACATTCTCTGTACTTCTCCATCAACACTCTCAGAGCAAAGATCGCATCTGTAGTGCTTTTTCCTGGCATGAAACCATACTGCTGATCACTAATCATCACGTCCCTTCTTAACCTTGCTTCCACTACTCTTTCCCTTAACTTCATGCTGTGACTGATCAATTTTATCCCTCTGTAATTACTACAGCTCTGCACATCACCCTTATTCTTAAAAATCGGTACCAAAACACTTTCTCCATTCCTCAGGCATCCTCTCACTTTCCAAGATTTCATTAAACAATCTGGTTAAAAACTCCACTGCCATTTCACCTAAACACCTCCATGCTTCCACAGGTATGTCATCTGGGCCAACCGCCTTTCCATTCTTCATTCTCTTCATAGCTATCCTTACTTCCTCCTTGCTAATCCATTGTACTTCAGGATTCACTATCCCTACATCATCCAACCTTCTCTCCCTCTCATTCTCATCATTCATCAACCCCTCAAAGTACTCTTTCCATCTCAACACACTCTCCTCACTTGTATGTTTCCCTCATTATCCTTTATCACCTTTACCTGCTGCACATCTTTCCTAGCTCGGTCCCTCTGTCTAGCCAATCGGTACAGGTCCTTTTCTCCCTCCTTAGTGTCCAACCTTTCATACAACTCTTCATATGCCTTAGCCTTCGCCACCTCTCTCTTTGCCATGCACCTCATCTCCTTATACTCCTGTATACTTTCTTCATCTCTCTGACAATCCCACTTCTTTGCCAACCTCTTTCTCTGTATACTCTCCTGTACTTCCTCATTCCACCACCATTGTCTCCTTGTCGTCCTTCCTCTGTCCAGATGTGATACCAAGCACCTTTCTAGCAGTCTCCCTTACTAGCTCTGCTGTAGTTACCCAGCTATTTGGTAACTCTTCACTGCCACCCAGTGCCTGCCTTAACTCATCCCTGAACTCCACCTCACAATTACCCTTTTTCTGCCATCTGCTTACTGCAGTTTATATTTTCTTTTACCTGTGCCTGTCTTGGAGAACATGTCAGAGCTCGTTTAATTATTTTTTTACATAATGTAACTTTGTTCTCTGGGTCACCCTACGTACAAGTTCTGCGCTTAGTGGACTTCCTGACCAACCAATAATAATCCAATAAGTAGACTTTAATTCATGAGTCACTTAAAAACAAGCTTTTATTCATTCATATGCATTCTTATGGCTATATCTGACACACGGTAACACACGACAGCATCGCTCCATTCTCAAGAGCCCATGTAATGTAAAAACTTCAAAACTAGTCTGAAAATATATTTAAGAGTTTTGTGAAGTTAGCTGGATTCAGTTAACTTGCATGTGAAAGCCATATAATTGCCACATAGTATTGAGGGTCAGAAATGAATACACTATGACCAGATTTGTTCCATAATTAGTAGTCGCTCATGCTCCTCTAGAGCTATGAACAGCAATGGTGTAGGTAAAACACAACTCTTAAGTCAGTGTTCACTAAACCCAGCTATGTCATATGCAAGGGACTTGTGTTTCCATGTCAGTGCAGAAGCAAAATATATATCTGATGTACAAGAATATGCAGGGAGAAGAGGGCTTTCTGCCTCTTGTTTAGAGTGAAGACCATCTGCAGGAAGAAGCAGTCAGCACCAGGAGTACATCTTGACTTACAATAAACACAGTATCAATGGAGCAACAGGTAGCACAGTCGCATTTGGTGCACAAGCCTGTGGATTCTATTCCCACATCAAGTAGATCAATCACTGACACTGCAGTACAGCATGGGGGTGCTGCACTCCTGATCATGCCATTCTTTGGATGAAAAGATAAACTGAGGCCCCATCTGCTTGAGTTGGTGGTAGCTCAGGTGGATGTAAAAGATCCCACAGCACCAAATGAAATGAGTAGGGGTCCTTTTAAATAACAGTCATTGTTTGCATATAAATAAAAAGTCTTTACATATTTACAAATATACAAAGATATACAAACCTCTTTACACAATCATACTAAATTTCCATCTCTATTAGAACCCCAATTCTTTTTTCTATAACCACCATCTGATTTTAAATATTGTTACTAAAATCCATTTACCATTAAACATAATTTAATGTATTCTTTCATTCTGTATAAACCATACGACATAAAATAACTTATCTATTATTTTAGCGTATTCTTTACTTTTACTCTTATAATATCCATATTTAATCATATACATGTTCATTTTATACACGTCTTTTATCCATCTATCCACAACCCTTTTTTCCCAATTTTTGCACATGGGGTCAGGGTGTCACTTCAACAGTGACAATCATCTACAGGCAAGGTTTAAACCACTGAGGAGCTAGCCCTGCTGCTGTAGTTCGTCCACACCACACACTCTCACATCCACTTGCATCTATGGCCAATTTAGAGTGTCCAGTCCACTTACTGCATGTCTTTGGAATGTGGGAGGAAGTCACAGCACCCGGAGGAAACGCACACAGACACAGGGAGGACATGCAGGTTCCACACAGAAGGTACCCCAGCTGAGAATCAAACTGGGGAACCTCTTGCTGTGAAGCGACAACGCTATCCACTGTACATCCCCAATAATCTTATTTACATAGTTTTCCCCATAACTTTGCTACTATTTGACATTCCAAAAACACATGTTCTGTAATTTCTTCTTCTTGACAATGTAAACATATTCTATCACTTTTCTTCTTATATGGCACATTTCGTTTTAATGGCAATTTATCTATTACCAGTCTACGCAAAAAATATTGACATTTTACTTTGATTACACCATTTGCTTCTTACTTTTATAGCTTTAATTTTTTCATCTATAAGATTTTCCCATGGTTTTACATAGTTATCATTACATTCATATACCATATTTTTCAACCTTTTTCTATAATTACCAGTTTTTATTTTCCACAAAAATATTTTTTCCTTTGTAACATTTTATTTCTTCATTTATACACACTTTTGCTTTTACTCTTTTTTTTTTTTTTTTTTTTTTTACCATACCCCAAAATGTATCACAGTTATATTTATACAATGGTACTACTAATCTCTCATCTTTTTAAAATTTATCCACTTAACACTTTGCACAAATTTAACCAAGTTCGCCGATGACTGCAAACTGGGAGCCATAACTGACTCTCCGGCTGACACGGACATTCTCCAAAATAGCCTTACTGAGATGGACACCCGGTGTCAAAGTCATGGTCTCAAGCTAAATGCCAAAAAATGCATAGTCATCCCGTTTGGGGAAAAAACAAAACACACATGAATTACCACATAGCCCCCTTAATACAGAAGAGGTAATAAGAGATCTGGGGACCCAGGTAGATAGTAATCTCTCCTTTGACAATCATATTGCCAACGTAGTTGGGAAATCCTTCTATGTAGCCCATCTAATTACTAAAGGGTTTGCATCTAGAAATAAAGAGGTTATAGTGCCCCTCTACTCGTCACTCATCAGACCCATCATAGAGTACAGTGTCCCATTTGGGATGTACCTCACAAGACGCTTCCAACAGCTGGAAAGACCACAAAAGTACCTCACCAAGAGGATTACTGGCCTCAAACATATGTCCTATGCAGCCCAACTGGAAAAACTCCAGCTGTACTCAGTGGCATATCACTTACTCAGAGGTGATCTCTGCCTGACTTACAAAGCCATGTCCAACTCAGAATTGATGGACATGCTCCAGTTAAAGAAATCCAAGTCACTGCGAGCCACGTGCTCTAGTGAGCTAAACCTCGCCACAACAATAAATAGAATATGCTGGAGGGACAGATTCCTGTCACAGAGACTCCCCATGCTTTGAAACAAAATTCCTAACTACATTAGGCAGAGCCCCTCACTAATACTCTAAGAGAAACCTTGACGAGTGGACGGTTAACAGAAAATACACCCCTGGGATCACTTCATTGGCTCTTCTTGACAGAGTCTCAGTTAATTAATCAATGGGGCAGCAAAAGCTGACACTCTGGCTAGGCTTGTAAATGCCCTCGGGCAGATAGCCTAGTATCTACCTATGAACCTACAATATCATCCACAATTTTCTATCAATAATAATTCTTGACAGCCCTTCCCCTTTATACTATACTACCTTCCATAATATTTTCAATTTTAATTTCAAATCTCTTTTGCATTATTTTCATAAAGATCTTATAATCATTATTATTCAATACTATCGGTCTCCAGCGTTTAACTGTCTTCTATCTTCCTTCTTCCATATGAATTTAAGTATTCCACTACATCATTCTTTTTATATAAAAGGATCATTTAACCATTAACTCAAAATCTTTAAAAAAATACACTTTTTGCCAATCTCTTGATTTTTTATACATTCACACGCTTTTCCTATCTGGTCCTGCAGCCTTAGCTATATTTACTTGTCCCAATACTTTATCTAGCTCATTTAAAGAAATCTCCTTTCCTAACTCTTCATTCCCTTTTTCTGTTGACCTTTTTACTTTCCATGTTTTTACTACCTCATTTTGTCTTTAAACATTTCTTCTACACATTGTACTACACTATTTTTAATATTTTCCTGGGTTGCATTTCTCCTTTCACATTTTTTATTTCTCATTACACTACCATCTTTTACATACCAGCTTAGGTAACGCGATTCTTCTCTTTCCCTTGTAAAATATATCTTTGCTTACATAACAATTCTTGTATTTGTTCGTGATTTCTTTCATATAACTCTTTTTATCTATCAAAGTACTTTCTATCGTTATGTTCTAAATCTTCCAATGCATCATTGTATGTTATTTTACATTTTTCTTTCTCTACTTTTCTCATATCATATTGCCACTATAAAAAACTTTTTACATTTTTCCTTAAATATCATCCACAATTCAGACCAATTTTTACAGAACATCTTTCCATAATGGCATTACTAATGTCTTTCCTTCTTCATTACATGTTTTCTCATTTAGCCTTTTTATTCCTTTGCCCATTTTATATATTCCTTGTTTTATCTCTAGCCATATTGCATGATGATCAGAAAATCTTGTTTTAACTATCTAACCTTCTGCTACTATAAAATTCTCTATTTCAATTCTATACATACCACTTTTGTAAATCCAAGAATTTTTGTCCCAAAGTTTTAACTTACCACATCTTATAACTGCTAACATTTTTCTTACATCACTTCCTTTCCTTTACATTTGTCTTTTAAATCGCAATTATACTGTTATAATATTCACATTTATCACTACATAGTCTAAAATCTGATGAAATAGGCTTTTCCTTTCTTTACAATTAGTATAGGACTATAACTTTATAATTCTATATATCTATTCCTTCCATTTTAAATCTACAATGGTAATCTTCCCATTTTTGCTAAAGTTGCGTCTAATATCCTTATTGTATTTTTATACAATATGGCTGTTTCAGAACATCTCCTATTTCCCAAATTCCATATAATCTTTCCTCTGCACAATTTCTCTGTTTGTAATCTTTCTCAGTTTGTTAAAAATCTTGTATCTTCTAATATAATTACATCTACATCACATGTATTACACCACTCCGAAATTCCTATTCGCACATTTTTAATACTATTCACATTTACAGAAAGCACTTGAAATTTTTCAATTTCCCTTTTCCTTAGATTCATAGTTTCAAAAATTTATAGCTAATTACTAGGTTAGCTTTCTTAATAAGCCATGTTAAGCCTAGCCAATTTCCTTCCCAAAGGTGAGAATCAAACACTGTACCTTGTGTCTGTGACTCCAACACCTTAACCAGTATAGCAACTTCCAATGATTACCTGTATACATTTCTTTTTCATCTATTTACTTTTTTCTTTTGTACTAATACCTTTGAATTTTATTTTTCTCTTTTACCCATTTACCAATAGCAAAAAGAAGTAATTTCACTTCCCAATTTATGTCTTCTTCGTTTACTTCAGAACCTTCTTTTTTGCCCTCTATTTTGTCTCATCTACTTTTCCTCTACTTCTACTACTACTACTAAAATTTCTTCTTTTTCCTTGCTCTTATTTTCATTTTTGCAATCCATGCATAAATGTCCAATTTTGTTACATTCATATTAATTCATTTTACATTTTTGCATCATGTCACATTTCCCCACAAATATAACATTTTCTTTTCTGTCACTTATCAAATGTCCTTCTTCACAAAAACATGTTTTGGGCTGTACCCAATATTTTACAACATCAATACTCTCCTCTACATTTATTATGCTTGGAATATGTATAATTTTTCTCTGTTTTTAACACAATATTACAATCCCAGCCACCAGTCCATAAACCCCTTTTGTCAAACTTTTGCAATGTCCAGTACTTATTTATATAAAGTTTTTAAATGTCCTTTCAAAGTCCCCCATGTCTATTCGAAATTGTAGATTAGATTTAAATCTAATCACAAAGATTACATGGGTTACAATTTTTTGTCATATTCTCCAAGAAAATTTTCCATTGAAAACAAGAAAAAATAGTCTCAAATATAATGTCTACTTCTTAAGAATAAATGCTCTTTTTGTTCATGCACTTTTACACACAAAGAAGCTATTAAATTGTACCACACTTCATATCTGTTCATTTCTTTGTCTTCTTTACATTGAATCCTTACTACGTACTTCCATTTTTCATTTTCTTCTGCCTTCTTTTCTGAAACTCTACTTTTGTCTTCTTTTTCTTTCTCCGCGTATGTTTTCTTTTCCATCTCACCATTCTTCTTTAGGATGGTCTCTGCATCCTCCTTTTGTATTTTTTTCCATAATGTCTCCTAGGAAACATCTCCATTTTCTGGCTCACTCTGCACCACCATTTCTTTAAGTAAATCATCCAGCAACCCAAACCATCCCCCCCCCTCCCCCGACTGGAGGGTTGTAATATCATTTGCGGACTCATCTATATTAAAACAGGTTTCTTTGAAACATTTTCTCAGAATCCTGCATATACTCTTCAGCCTCGATATTTGCTTTCTGCATTTCATTCACCACTCTATCATCATCCTCTCTCTAGTTGCCTAAGTTTCTCTGGGCCCCTCTGCACCTGGAATAGAAACATAAGTGCTCCTCCAAAATAGGTCCCACTCAACCAAGACAAGTATGGGAAGTTCCCAGATGCCTTGGTGAAATTTCCCCTAGTAGTATCTATTAGCCTAGTGGGATTAACCCATTCTACAAAGGATAAATAAAAAAAAAATAAATATAAGGAGCTTGAAGTTTAAAAGGGTTACAACAGAGTACCATATGCCTAGCGTGAAGGAAACTCCTTGGGAAGTGGATGAAGGAAAGGGTGGGTTCATATTACATTATCGAATTAAAAGTTCGAACGTCCTACGGTCGAACCCATATGATCAAACTTTAACAATCTGAAAAGCTTAAAAAAAAAAAAAAAAAAAAAAAAAAAAAAACTACCTGACCGTTTAAAGCAGGGTAGGCAAGCCCCAGTGCAGGTAAGGGAAATCTTCCCATTCTTCAATGTATGGAAATCTCTGTTGAAACGTTTGAAATGTTAAAAGTTCGATCATATGGGTTCAACCATATGACATTCGAACTTTTAACAATTTGATAATGTAATATACACCCGGAAAGGGTGCCCACTGATATAAGCAGATGTATTCAGTCTTATGTTGTCCGTAATTGTTTCTGAAAACTGCAAGGCACAATTAAGAATCTTCCTAAAAGGGCCTGATAAGACATCCTGGCAAACTAAAGGCCAAGTCTGTAACTACTTTTGCTGCTAAAGTCTTCCTTCAAAGATTTTGCATAAACAGGAATGCAAAGATTTTGTAGAGTACTCTGAACATATTTTTCATTTTCTCTGGCAGATAGCAATGAGCAACAACCTCCAGAAAAAATAAAGTTCGGCCTAGCAGCAGCAGATTTATTCCCTGATCTGGAGAGCTAAAAACCATCACAGCTGGGAGGGGGGGGGGGGGTTAAATAATTTCTCTCCCCTCAACGTAAAAGTAAAGATATACTTTAAATGAGAAGAGAAAGAATGCCTTTACCACATTCTGTATGCAGCTTTTTAAAAGCAGCACAGAGTTTTGCACTTAGTCGCCATACAAAGTCTGCATTCTATAATCATCTTGAAGAAATCCATGACTTTATGATTTACCACATACAACTGATGAGCACTTGCCTTGGTTACACACAGATACAGTTCTGCCAAACCCTTACAGATTTCATAGATACAGGAGTCCTCAAAACAAATTACAAGCTCCAACTACCCAAGGCATTATGGAGGTTCATCTTGTTTATACAGACTGTACACAACCTTCATACAATATTAACAGCTGTTTAAAAAAGGACAGGAAAGGAAGCAAAAAAGAATAATAGGAAAGTGTGTGCTTTCTCTCTCTTGGCCCTCTGGCTTGGAAGGGCCATAAATGTTGACTTACCTTACAGAATGCCCAGGCAGCCTCGATGGTCTTAAAATCAGTCCGATAAAGGACTGTAAAGTGGTGGTAAGTCCCAAACCATTTACACACAAAACTTCAGCTATCAAACTCTTGGTGGTGGAAAGAATGACTTGGAAGTGCAACCAGCAAAGTTACTAGGGCAGTTGAAATTACCTCCACCTTAACAAAAACAAGTTGTTGCTTAAAGTTACAGCAATCATGTTTAAGTATGGGTTTACTTACATCTATGACTGTTCTGTAATGATGGTTAAGCTTGAGTAATCAAATTTTAAGCTAAACGTAAGCAGGTTTGTGACACTTTTTTTATTCTGTGAAGCTTTTTTTGTTCTATTCTTGGAGCTACAAATGTGGTACATAATTTTCAACTTAGGAAGTTTGTAATTCATAAGTGCATTTATTTCATTAAGATTTTAATTAGTGGACGCATTAGTATTATTTGTGGCTTAGAATTTAGAAGTTCATTTGTGCTCCATTACTTTCCAGTAGTCTTGAAAAGCAAGCGTTATCGCAGGGAGGAATGAAGTTTATTCTAGACCATTTTCTTTTTTAAACATGTTCATTCTGGAGGAATTTGTTAACACTTGCTTACTAGCTACAACTGCATGTTTTCTGAGATCCCAAGGACACATTGTGTACCTTAGTGGATTTGTTGAAGAAAAAGTGCTTGGTGACCAAGTACTATAAAGAAGCACTGCTTGGAAGCAGGATTGGCTGAAAAATGAAACCCGAGTAAAAGAGCATGAAGCACAACTTACCTATGCCCCTAACAACACTGATCAACCATAGCTTCCACACAGGCATTGTACCAAGTGAATGGAGAACAGCAATGGTCATACCCCTACACAAGGTAGGGGGGCCATGGCCCAGGTAATTATCGACTCATTCATCTGACCAGCCTCACTTGTAAGGCCATGGAAAGACTTATCATGGAATTAAATCAATAATGGGATACAGAACTCTCCATACAAAGGAACCATCCCAATCTGGGTTCATAAAAGGCATGTCTCACTTACATAACCTAGCAGACTTCTTCAAAAAGGTCACCAAAGCAATGGATAATGGCAAAACAGTACACACTGCCTACGTAGAAAAGGCCAAAACCTATGACAATACCTCACTCAAGCACACTGGAGAAGCTTATTCAACTAGGAATAAACCCTTCTGTCACCCACTTCACTGCCAGCTAGCTCACAGATACGACTCAGAGGGTTAAGAAAGGAAAGGCCTCAGCACAGAGCCTGTATGGCAACTATTTCTCTTAAATAAAAGCAAACAGCAAGGATCTCTCGCTGATAAAGTCTGTGGATGACTACAAGTTAGGAGTAGGCATCAAATCCCTAAATTACTCAGTCATTCTGCAGGAAAGCTTGTCCTTAACAAATAACTGGTGCCAAAGGTATGGACTAAAATCAAATGTCAAAAGCACATTACTGGATCATTGGGAAATCCACTACCCGCAGAACTGGCAGTAACCCCCCAAGAGATGACACAAACTCAGGATTTAAGAGCATATGTGGACAGTGACCTAACATTTAACAGTGTCCATAGTGGTAAAAAAGTCCTTCTTGTAAGCTATCCTAAGCTATGCCAGATCCAGAGATGCCATTGTACTCCTTTACTCTGCTCTCGTCAAGCCAATTTAGCATGATTTCCCCTTTTGCTTGTATCTGGACAGGCATTTGCAACAACTTGACCTCCCACAAAAGTTCCTCACAAACAGAATACAGGGCCTAAAACAGATGACCTACACTGACTGCCTCAGAGGTCTGTCAATGTAGTCAGTATCCTTCAACCTGCTTAGAGGGCTCCTATATCTGGTTTATAAGGCATCCTCTGACTCAGTATTGATGGATAAGTCAAATGGTATCAGAAGTACTTGCTCCAAAAATCTAAACCTCTTCTGCAACTTAAACAGAATGGTTTGGAGAAAAATGTACATCTCTCAGAGGTTTCCCCTTCTTTGAAACAGACTCCTCATGCATATAAAGCAAAGTTCATCCCTGTCACTACTCAAGCATAACCAGGATTTAAGGATCTGAATGAAAAAAATTACACCAGGATTATCCCCTGTAATACTTATGGACAGAGGCAGCAACTAAATGCACGTCTTACAATATGGCCCCTATAAATACGCAATGGTATTAATCTAGAAGGAATCGATATCTCATTAGGATAATCACTATCCTATAGTAGGTATAGACTTTGCAACTGGGTACACGTAATTTGAACAAATGGGATAATCGGCTAGACTTAAAATGGCAACCAAAATACTCACCTATGAAACTACTAAGCTACATATTAGCAAATTCGAACAAAACTTGCATCTAGTCATGGTATATTGCTACTATATGTGAAGGCTGCCAGCCTAGCTAGATAGAATTTTGTAAACAATTCTATGTCATTTGTAAATATTAATATAATCCACAGGCTTGTTTTACAAATGTAAATGTAAAGAGAACTATATGTTATGATTAAATTATATGTTGTACTGGGCTTCAAAAATGTAAAAACAGTGCATCCTGCTGGAAGAAATCGGTTAAGAAAAGAACTACAACTGTGTTTGATCTCAAGCTCGGAGACAGGATGTCTGGGCTACCAAATTATTTCTGTTATTAAGACAAAGATAATTGCTAGATTTTACATGTAAAAGTGTCTTTTATTGCAGTGGCTTCCTGGCCAGGTGGAGCTTACAAAGGAATGTAAATTTTGAGTTTCTGTTAGCCTGGGAACTAAAGGAGAAGTGATAAAAATGATGTGAAATGACTCAGCAGTACTGGGTGTTATCAATTTAAGACTTTCTGAGAGAGAAAGATTGAGCATTTTGAATTTTGTCTGAAGCTGACAACAACCCACCAGCACTTGCTTGCTCTGTATGTTAGTAGTATTTAGAACAGTGATTTATCTTAGAGTTAGAATTTAGCCTGATTAGTCTAGCTGTTTTCTATGTTTATGTCAGACTATCCTACAATACGGTTTTAAAGTTCATGTGATTTCTGAACTCTTGATTAGCACTGTGTTGCATTGAGGAGTATTGTCTTGTGTTTTTTATTATTTATTATTAAATATTTTTAAACCTTTCAACTGTGGCTGTTTTAAGTAGAGATAATTTAAGCTCTAGAGTACTTGCATGTATTTGGTGATACTGTCCAAGCCACTCCAATAGTCTTGCTGTTCGTCACACTTACTATATGGATAACAGTAATATTACACAGTGGAATTGGTCACCCTCTGGAAAGGAACTTATTAGTAGCTGATAAGAGTAGTTGGTGGCAGTGATTACTACCTTATAGCCTGGGGAGGAAGGGGCATAGTTGGAGATGTGCCAGCCTTCCCCAGGAGTGTCTGTGTGTTTGTATATAAACCAAATCTCAAAGAGTGTCTGTGTGTGTGTGTCGGCTACTTGGGCAGGGACACAAAGCACAGGTTAGAGGTCTAGTATTCTGTTTTTACACAGTGGTATCTCACCTCATGTGCATCTCTGTGGCAATTATTATTCTGTTTGCATATGGAATCTCACTGTTTCTCCAATTAAAAATATCTGTTTTGTTTTACATATCTAGTATGCAGTTTAGATGTTTTTGTTAGTTGTACTTAGGCTAGTCAGGAATGTTTATTAAGGAAATTGTCACAGTTATGTCCCCATTTTATAAACATTACTTTTAGCTACATGAGACTTCAAAACTTACTGTGAAACTAAGAGACTAAATACATTTTATAGGTAGTGGCATGACTTTTTTTAATAGTTAAATTTTAATCGGGTAGCTCTTTTAGTCATGAAGTGCTGAACATCCTGATGAACTGTTGCCCCGTGTATACGACCTAGCAGATGTGCGTTTTCTATATGTATAGATTCAGTACGGCTAAGAAGCAGAGATGAATACAGGAAATAGATTAAGCACTTTATGACATCTCTGCCCTATCTGAATATTTTTTTTTTTTTTTTTTTTTAACATTTCTTCCATATTTAATTTTTTTGTGTATGTGTTTACACTTTTATACAGCGAGATGCACATTACGGCATATTTCACTTGAGAATATGCCCTTATGGAAAACAAGGTCGTTATTGTTTTAGTACTGTGCGCTCTTGGCAACAGTATTTTATACAGCTTATATTATTTATTTTTCTACTCTGATTTAAACCAGAGTTCATGTCATTGACTTATTTTGCTTATGGTATAGATTAAAAAATATATATGCAACTGCCACTCTTCTTAAAGAGTAAAAAAGCTGTTTAAGACAATACAAGTCATCTTTTGTGACTTGACAATGGTAGAATGCAGGTTTCTCACTGAACTTAGCTGCAAGATTAACATTCTCTGAAAGCCAAGGCCATATTCAATGGAGAACTACCAGATATGAATGAGAACCCACATCATCAGAGTCAGAAGCAATTTTATTAAGGAACAATCTGGCTCATACAGAAATCTTCATTTTCCAAAGAAAATGACAAGGAGTGTGATCTTTTCATGTTCCTTTCTTGAAAACTAGGAAGAGAGGACAAAAAATACTGTTGTATAAGATCTTACTCAAATGTCCTCCTGATCACTGTTGCAATATTCAAAACAGATGGGATTTCACTGCTGACATCTAGCCAGGGTACAAAAGCTTAACCTTCCTTAGATTGTGCATCTGACACATGACCTCAGCTTGCAAGTGTAAGGGTATATAGGCGGCCATATGAGCATAAATCCTATTAGCGTAAATCCAAAGGCCATCTCCAAGCCAGTAGCCTGAAGACCTCAAAGATTGGTCAGCTAAGAGAGGCAAAGCAAGGAGTGGCAGGAGTCCCTCAGTCCTACTGTCCTGTAGATAGTGCATTTAAAGAGATGGTATCCAAAATGAGCGGAAGGAGGGTGGGAAGAAATACTGCAACAGTGATCAGCAGGACATCTACTGTAATGGTAAGTTCTTACAGAAATGGACTATATTCTGACTGAGATCACTGTTGCAGTAATACAAACAGATGAGTCCCAGAGCTTATGAGAACAGAAGGTAGGATGGTTAGAGGACAGAAGAACTGTCCAAGTGTTCAGAGGGGACTAACCTAGTGAAGGAAGCTCTGGATCAGGAAAATGCATCAATTTTGCAGTGTTAAAGTGTGCAGAAAAGACCAGATGGCAGCTTCCAGGATTGTCCTGGCATCAACCCCCTCCCCCAGCAGAAGCCCCCTGAGGATGCCACTGTCCAGGTAGACTGAGCTTGAGGGTAGGTGGGCAAGGATTTGCCATGGTGCAAGTAATAAAAGGACAGATCCAGCGTGCAATGGTTTGCTTAGAACCTGGCTGGCCCAGTCTGGATTCTGAATGAGACAAACAGTTGGTCTGTTTTACGAATACATTTAGTTTTATCCAAACAGAATCTCAGCAGTCTGTATACATCTAGGCAGTATAAGCTTCTACGGGTTAGGAAAGAAAGTAAGCAGGTTCATGGCCTGGTTGAAGGACATCTCATTCACCACTTTAGGCATGAAGAGGGGTTACCCCCTCAGGGACACTATATCCTTGGGAAAAATAAAAGGTGAAACAACCATGAGTACCTGCGGTTCTGAAACTCTCCTAGAAGAAGTGAAAGCTAGTAGCAAGACCATTTTTCCAGGTGCAGAATTTGAGATCTGCTGAAGCAGCTACTTGAAAACATGGCACAGTGAGTTTTTCCAGAATGAAGCTGCGGTCTCAAGGAGGGGCACAGTCTTCCTCAGAGGTATAAGATGCAGTACCCTTTTAAGAGATTGTTTGACCGCAGACCCAGACATAACACGCACATTGAGGGGGAAGACAGGTGGTCCTGTCCTGCCCCTCTCCAAAAGAGTAACTCAGTCCATTTTAGCAGCTACTTGGACCTCAGTACACACATTCACCAAACACTACTAGTTGGATATAACATCCCGTGCTAGAGCAGGATTTGCCAGGACTATCCTACAGGGTCTACTTGACCACAGGACCCCTTCCTCTTCTCAGGTTCATACTTAAAGCTCTGGTACTTTCCCTACTGTTATGAATACTGCAACATCAGAATGTAAGGATATAGAATAGTTGTGTAAGAACCTACCATAACCTTAGATGTCCTTCTCTTCTATGTTGCAGTATTCAGTCCCACCCACCTACCTCCTGTCTCTGACTACTACCCCAGGGTATCACCTGTGGGCATATTGCCATCATCACCCCTGGTCTCAACCTACACAGCCATCCTACTGCCTGGGACTGGCCTACATGAGCATCCACCAAGTCATGTAATATCCTCTCTGGATGATGAAGAGGACCCATCATTCTGTTAATCTCCACCAGGAGGGAAGGGAGAGGGGGAGTCGAAGGGATAAGGGTGTTGCTGGATGCAAAAGGGGAGGGATCACATTGGAGGAGGCCTGGATTGGTTGGGCTGGCTCTGAAAGGGTGTGGTAGAGGAGCTGGAGATAAATCTGGGAGTAGAAGTCTTCCTCGGCTATCTACATCCCTTATACTGTGGCACTGAATGAAAAGATTGCCTTCTAACAAAGGAGGGCTTCTGAGGGTAATTTCTATGATATCCAGGAATAAGGGGTACCAGAAGGTGTTTGAGGTTTTGTAATTCTTTACCCTTCTCTTGGAGGGATTTGAGAAGCTTGCCCGAAAAGGGCCTTATTGTCTAAGGGTGCATCCAGTAGTTTAGTTTGGACATCGATGGGGAGGGGCTGTAGCCTTACCCAGGAGCAACGCCGAAGCACTGATCCAGAAGCAGCAGCTTTGGATGAAGCTTCCACAGCATCATAGCTACACTTAGAGTGCCTGGTCACTTGGGATGCTGTGGAGCGAAGTGAATTTAGTTGTGCTCTGATAGGGGAGGCCTGAACCTCAGAACGAAGGGTAAAGGTTTTAGAAATGGTATCTAGGACATACCTTGCCATGTGGGTTTGGTAGTTCAGGGCCCTGACTGCCAGAGTGGAGGAAGTATATGCCTTTTTTTCTGCCCTGTCCATAAATTTACTGTTTTTATCAGTTGGATAAAGAGCAGTAGAAGGTAGTTGACTGGATGTCTTATCTGCAGAAACAGCTATAACAGCTGGGTTTGCTGGAGGGTTCTTGAAAATAAACTGTGCGTCTTGGGGGACCCTGTAAAATCGATCCAGTCATTTAGCTGCTGGGGGTTGGGAGTCAGGAGACTGTGAAGCAGCTAGGAAGGCATCCTGAAAAGCAGACAGTAAGGAGGCACAGCGGAGGGAGATGGCTGCTCCATTTGCAAAAGGTCAAAGTACTTTTTCTTGGAGTCTGAAACCTCAGAGGCCTGCCCCTTAAAATGTTCCCTCATGAGGGAGATAGCATCCCCAAAGCTGCATTCTTCTCCTGGGGATTCAGGAGAAATAGAGTCCTCCTCTTCTGGAGTAATGAATTCTTTGGGGGGATTCAATTTGTGTTTCATAGGAGAAGGACTCCTCAGAAGAGGAGTAATCATCCTCAGACACATGGAGGGGTTGTTGAGGTGTGAGAGTAGGGGGAGGTTGCTGTGATTGCAATGCCAGTAAGGCCTTAGACAGACAGAGAAAGATTCCCAACCAGGCATCTGTGGAGGTTCAGAGTGCTTGTTTTTTTTTGTTTCCTTTTCAAGAGGGTTGTAGGAGCAGGCAGAAGAGAAGCGGATGTTGGCCTAGCATGAATAGGAGGAGTAGGGGCTTCTGAAAATGCGAGCCATGGTTCCGCTCTGGCATCAGACTCTGATGGCTGAACTGCCTCAGAGGACGTGCCTTCGGTATCCCACACCATGGCTTCAGTTAAGGTTGCCGGGCCTGCTTTGGTAACCATCGTCTGAACGGACTCCGGGTCTTTAATCGCCTCTAGAGCCTGCTCAGACGCCTGAGGCACAGCCTGGGATTCGGGCCTAACTTTTTCGCCTTCTTCGGAGGTGGCTCGTCGGATGGGCCTACTCCTCCCTCCATGCCTAACGCCAAGCATCAGAGTCTTTGGTTCTCAAGATACAGATTCAAAGCAGCTAAATCGGCTACTTACAGTCTTGGGGACGAATGACTTACAAATTGAACAGGATGTATGGTCGTGGGCCTCGCCTAGACAAAAAACACACTTATTGTGTGTGTCCTTGTGAGGAATTTGTCTCCCACAAGCACACTTCACTTTCCTAGCTGACATGCAAGTCTAAACAGTAAGCAAAATAAGCAAGAAAACCCCACCGGACACTTATCTGTAATAGTTAAAGACCAAACAACTGCTTTTGACCATCTGGAATTCGGTCATCTGAAGAAACGCAATGCAGAAGTGGAACTGGCAAACGGGTGTCCGATGATCACTGCGGCAGAAAAATTCTGATGAGGGTACGTGCAGAGGTCACTTTTCTACCCAACGTCGGTTTATGGCCCTGGTAACAGACATCACACGTACCCTCCTGAACAAAGACTTTGGTATGCTGACCGGACTGTGGCGCTGCAAGCAGCAACTCCCTACTGTTAGGAATACTGCAACATCAGAAGAGGACAAAGTCAAACCAAACAATTCAAATCAGTAAAATGTCAACACTCGCTCCACACTCACTCAGCCAGTTTGCATCAGACTGCACATTCTCTCTCTGATCTCTCTCTCTCACACACACACACACACACACACACACACACACACACACACACACACACACACTCTCTCTCTCTCTCTCTCTCTTTCAGCTTTCATACATCTCTCCAATCTCTCTCACACACAGTTGCTTCTGCTTTCATATATGCATTCACTCTCTCAATCTCTATTCAATTCATTCAATTCCAATCCACTCAGTGGGCCACTGAAAACCATTCCATGTGCCGCACTTTCTAGTGGAAATAAAAGTTTAAAATATTACTATTCCAGCTAAGCTTTTAATTACTGCATTTAAATATTAAACTCAAATCAATACAGTGCTTATGGCATAGTATATAGTACAGTGTTTGTCAGGTCTGTTTTTAATAGCAACTCTCAAGCAAACAGAAACTACACTTAGCTGGCATCTACCAATCCCAAGGGTGCCAGTTAACTGACAGTTTATTCTATCTATCCAGAGGAACATGTCCATACGTTGTGTACATCCCATCACAAGACAACGTTCTAGCAGACCCAATAAGCAGATTCAATGAGGATCCTCACAAATGGACTCTAAACAAACATCTTCCTGGATATTCTGCACAAGTGCGAAACACCTCAGTTAGATTTGTTTGCCTCAGAAAGCAATAAGCAACTTCCCCTCTTTTGCACAAGGACTCCCTGCTCCTCAGCTTGGGGAACAGATGCATTCTCCTTTCAGTGGATAGGAAGTTCCTTTATACCTTCCCTCCACTCCCATTAATTCCAGAAGTATTACCAAAGTTCTAGAAAGAAAAGTCAAGACTTACTGGCGACTCCTTTTTGACCAAAGCAGCATTGGTTTCCCTAGTCTTTCACCTAGTCAAAGGCAATCACCACAAACCATCACTCACAGTGGATCTCATTACAAAGCAGAAAGAATCGCGGTTTCATCCAAACCTGTCATCATTAAACCTAAGCCTAGAGGAGAAAAGAACTAAGAGTTCAGAGAACTTGGCAAAGGCAGCCATTGATCTTAAAAAAGTATGGATTCTTTTTTGAAGAAGAGGTGTGGCGGACTTTGAAGATAGTAACAGCGAATTCTCTGAAAAGGAAGGTCTCCCAGATCTGGGGTCTCTATGGAAATTTCTTGCTGTGTGCCTCTGTTTCTGGAGTGGTCTGGATTCCCTTTTAACAAAAGGGGACTTGGCAGGGTAGTTCCTCTGGTATCTAGGTACAGAATCTGTCTGCAATCTTTCACAGTTTTGCCTTGATCCTCTAAGGCCTTAAATAAGTTGGCTGCCTGTGGCCAGAACAAAAGATTCATGACCAAAGGTGAATCAATGAGCTTGGCTTTGAAATTCTCCGACATGCGATGGCTGTGTAATCATGCATACCTGCAGATGACAGTACCAGTAGGAGCTGCTCTAGACCGTACCAGTAGCAGCTGCTCTAGAAGAGGCCTCTACATCATCATACCTACATTTTATACAGGGTCTGGCCACCTGAGTGGCCTGATAAACCACAGACAGAATTTGCTTTTTGGAGTCTGAGCCCTACGATTCAACCACTACTCTGTTCAGACTGTTGAGGATGAATAACAAATATTTGGTCATCCGAGTCTAGTACCTAGTAGCCATGAAGGCCTTCTATCCCCACCTACCCATGGCCCTACTGCCTTTATTTAAAGGGAGGGCAGTGGCACTAGGGGGCAATTTAGGTTTGTCAGACGACAGTGACACTGTAGATAAGTTCCTGTATAAGAACCCTGTGGTAGACTCAAGTTCATCTGGAATTTTGCAAAATATTTCTGACCTTTTGCAAGCAAGGGACTATGAATCAGGAGCAGTAGAGGTAAACTCAAAAGTATCCAAAAAGGCCTCCAAGACTGGAGGGTGGGTGAAGGCGCAGAAGTACCCCCTAAAAGTCATTGTAGTACCTTTTCTAGACCACCGAAATTTGTCTAGACTCCCACTCAGAATGTTTTATCATGTTTAAAATAGTCTCCCCAGAAGAAGCCTCTTCCACAGGAGAGTCAGGACAGAGTCTTCATCATCTGAAGGGAGTTGTTCAGAGGAGTGAATTTAAGAGAAGTAAGCCAGAAAATAGTCAGAGCCATCTTCCCTCTTAAGAGGAAGTCTAATCAACAGTGATTTTCTCAGGGGTAGCAAAGCAGACAAAGACTGTGGTTTCAGAGCCATAATGGTCTTGATCAGACCTTGTAAGAAGCCCATCCACTCCTCCTCTCAAGACAGAGGATGTGAAGGGACATGTTTAGTCTATTGCCACCTTTTTCTTTAATGTCAAGTGCATTTGAATGAAACAGGGTGTATTAGACTCTTGACATACCTCACTTAACTTTCTGAGGATCTCTTCTCTGACTAAAATCTGCAGGATGCCTCCTGATCCCTCTGAAATGATGAGTCTTGGTTCCCCCTTCTCATAAGAAGCGGCATCTTCAATTGTATGACCTTCTAAAGCCATACAAGCCTCCAGCGGGGCCACAGTAGAGGTCATCAGAGGTAGAGTCAGATGTACCATGAATTCCGTTAACTACAACTGGTGTGACTGGGCAGACTATCAGGCCTAGGCTTCTTGAGCTTTTTCTTATTACATGGAACTACATCCAGAGAGAAGGAATCTGCCATCTTGGAGTGGGCCAAATGCTTCAGATGTTGGGTCTCTAAGAAGGGGCTGAGCGAAGATAAGTGGGATTACAAAGTCTTGGGCACAAAAGACTTACAAATGGAGCAAGCCTTGTAGTCATGTTCTGAGCTATGGCAGAACAAACACTGGCTATGGAGATCTTTGTAGGGAATTTGCCTACTATACTCACATTCACCCCTCCAAGCTGACATCTACACAGACAGGACAAACAATTTATATAAGTAAAGGAAGGTTCCCCTGTGACACACTTATTTATTTTGTAGTAGCTGCAGTACCAATGACCACAAGATCATCAGTCTGACAGGTCCATGACCTGCATTCAGACTGGCGGTGAAAAAGTATAAGGATTTAATCTCATACACCTGCCTACATGCCCCTACACTTGCAAGTGGACCTTATACGACAGATGCACCATTTCTTTCTGTAGGAATTCATTGGTTCTTTTTTAGATTATAGCAAAGATGTCTTTTAAGGGATGTGTTGTTCTTAAATAAAAAGCACGGTGTTTTACCCATCACATTTTCAAATTCATCAACAGTCCTTGGAATGTTCCAATTAGCTTTCACAATATCACATATACTGTTAATATCACTGGAGTATGGCAGGGTGACACTAAAAATCACCAGGCTTCACTCTATTTGGTTTTGAGTTTATTTCAAGTGGAGTCTCTTCTCCACAGTACGGCCTGTATCTATTCTGCCTTTCTCTCCAGGCTTCTGTGATACAGCTATCTCTGCAGCTTTGTAGCCCCTAAGGAATTCAACTTTAAGATCTGATAGTGCCCTTTCCAGATTGACATCATTGAAAAGCCTCATTGTTCTGAAGACCTGTCCCTTCAAGACATTTTTCTTTACATGTCAAGGGTGCATACTAATATTATGTAGGGTGTTATTTCTCCTAACCGGCTTTTTATAAAGGCCTGTGTGTATTGTGTGTAGTTCCCCTCTACTAATATCAACATCCAAGAAATCAACGTCACTATAAGAATATTTATGTGTAAATTTAAGGAAACTAGTAGTCGTATGCAGATGAAGCCACGGTGGTACAGCGGTAGCGCTGTTGCCTCACAGCAAGAGGTTCTCCTGTTCAGTTCACGGCTGGAGTACCTCCTGTGTGGAGTCTGCATGTCTTCCCCGCGGTCGAGTGGCTTCCGAAAGACATGCGTGAATGGGCGTGCCTTCGCTGAAGGTTGGGCGTCAGGCTGGTTACTCGGCACCATAAAAAAATCTACTGCCAATCATTAGTGGACCAGAGTTCCGCTGTGGCGACCCCTAACCGGGAAAAGCCGAAAAGGCAAACAAGCAGTCGTATGCAGATATGAAATAAAGTCATTCAGACGTTCAATAGTGCCATCCCACAACAAAATGACATAATCTACAAAGCGTGTATACCATTTCAGACGCTCAGTAAATGTGTTGTTACATAAAACATAATCCATTTCCCATTGAAATAAGCACAGGATGGCATAGTTGTTGCTCTTGAAACTGAGACCTTTGAAGCATATGATGAAACACTAAACTGTTATTTTTAAGATAGTTTTAAAAAAAAAATTAAGTGCTTGATAATGTGTCTTTAATTTGTTAATTGATTTGTGGTGTCATTAATTGATAGGGTTTTAAAATGCTTCTGTTTTTTTAAGAGAATGTACATCTGATGAAGCGGTGAATACCGTGAAGGCGCTAACATAATAAATTTTATTTTTATTTTTCCTGCTGTGAGTAACTGAGGCGGTTTCTCATTTATTATCCTGGAAGAAAAACTTAGTCTTGAGAAGGAGTCAATACAGACTTGACGATTAAGGAGAAGCCCAAACTGCTGAGAAGCATAGTAAAATTTAGATCCCAATGTAAGAACTACTGAGAGGGGGTTTGAATAAAAAGGTCATTAAATAAGGGAAAGTTTGAATTCTCTGAAGTCTGAAGAAGGCTACCACCAGGGCCAGACATTTGGTAAACATCCTCAGAGTTGTACAAAGACCAAAAGGCAAAGCAGAGAACTGACAATGTTAGGAGGAAACAGATAAACTTAAAAGTTTCCTGAAGAAAAGGCGAATGGGAATATGAAGGCAAGCATCTTTCAAATTGACAGCCATCAGGAAAGCTTAAGGAAGCAGCATAAGGAAAAAAGACTGGAGAGAGCATCTTGAAGGAAGGAACCTTTAGAAATGTTTTGAGAAAGGTGAGACCCAGAATGGGCCTCCAAGACACTGCTTTCCTGGAAACCAGGAACATACTGGAATAAAAGCTCTTGCCTGACCGAGAAGGGGGAGCTGCCTGAATGGTTCCCTGCACCAAAAGATCTTGAAGAATCAAAGGAAATGAGAGAGTTTGCAAGGAGAAGGCTAGGGAAGGCCTGAGAAGGGAGAGCGGGAGGGACTTCCAAACAATAAAATAATCATCTTAATAGAAAGTACCCAAGGGTCTGTGGTTATTTCTTGCCAGACAGGAAGAATTAATCTGAGGGAAACAGGAATATGGCAGAAGTGGCGAAGTGGCTGAATGCCAAATGCAGACAATTTGTCAGAGAAAGCAGGCATTTGACCCTTAGAACCCTGAAAAGTCTCATCAGAAAAAGCCCTCTTGGAATACCAACTGCCCCTGGGAGGATGCCTCCACTGTCTTGGGACAAACAAGGACTTAAAGGGGGTACTTTCTCTGTAACTTAGGAACAGCAGACAGGAAAACCTACTATAGATTCTGCATAGGTTATAGGTTAGTATCAAGCAAACTGCCCTGTGGGCTATTTCAAGCCTAACCAATCACCCATGTCAGAATCAAACCCCGCATCTTGCATTTGTAAGGTAAAGACCTTAACCATTATGCCAACCTCCCACCCATGACTTTCCTCTTATCCTGTAGGGTCTTAAAAAGCTCAGCAGCAGCAGCAGAAACAAAAACATTCTGGTTGTTCAATGGAGAATTCAGCAATTTAGCCTTAATGTCTTCAGCAAGAGCCTGTAAGCATTTGAAGAGGGCCAGGGAAAGGCTCTGCTTATAGGAAGCCTGTTCCAAAGAAGGGACAATATCTGGGACACACATCTGTCTCTCCAGCATACTTTCTTTGAGTAGCTGACTATGTTTAGAGCCCTAGATCTGGTGACCCTCGTGCTGTTTGACTTGCAGATGTGTAGCACGTTCATTAGGGCTAGATTTGCAAGTGTCTTGTAGGTCAGGCATAGGTCACCTCTTAATAGCTGGAAGGAGACAGAGTAAAGGGATAGGGCTTTTAGTCTATTGACATAGTACATGTTGTTTACACCCTATATTTTCTTTGTGAGGAACTTCTGAGGTCACGCCAGCTGCTGTAAGTGCCTAGTCAAGTACAAGCCAAATGGCACATTGTACTTGATTATTGGTCTAATGTGGCAGAGTACAGCAAGGGCTATAATTTCTTTGGATCTGTAAGTTGTGCTACACAGGACTTCCTCACAACTGTGGACACATGGTGGTCAAATTTCTGGCTACTATCTGTGCAACTAGATCTCTCACTTGAGTCTACTCTTAAGGGTGTGCTATTGATGCTGTAATTTTCAGGGGTATCCGACTTCCCAAACGGTATGATAACGGATTTTCTTGCATTTAGTTTTAGGCCATGGCTCTGGCATCAATCATTTGTCTGATCTAGACCCTCCTCCAGGATATCTACATCACTGGTGGATTCAATGATTGCCCCAACTTCCAGTCATTGGCAAACTGTCAACCAGAGGCCTTCCACATTAGCCTCGACTTAACAGAAGTATGTTCTGAACAGGAGTGGTCCCAGCACTGAGACCTGTGGCACACCATTCATAACTGGCCTCTTGCTGGATTTGGATTCACCCACTTTAACCATGTGTCTCGTCTATGAGCCAATTGGCTATCCATCTGATGACGTATGGATTTACGCCTGGTTTTGTGAGTTAATTTATAATACCCAAGTGGAGAATTGCGTCAATTGTCTTGGCCAGGTTGAGGTAGGCAGTATATACTGGTTTACAGTTATCCATGGCCTTAGTGGCTTTCTCAAAGAAATCCACCACATTCAGTAGGCATGACCTGTCCTTGACAAAGCCGAACTGGGTTGGGTCCTGCTTTTTGAGGTTCTCAAGTCTTCAGGCCCAAGATTATTCTTTCCATGGCCTTGCATATAAGGCTAGTCAAACTTATGGGTCTGTAATTTTCTAGATCAGTAGATGCCCCCCCCCCCCTTTATGCAGAGGGATGACTGTTGCTGTCCTCCATTCTATCGGGACAAAGCCAGTCCGGAGGCCAAGTTTAAATACAGATCCTAATGGGCCCTAAAGCCTGATTTAAGCAGTTTAAGAGACAATCTGATATATTGTCAGGGCCCCCACTGAAGCAGTGTTTTTAGCTTTACACTGCACAGAGGCAACCTGTTCTTTGGTGATAATTGGCGGTGGAGTGGTGGACGGTATTTCTTGGAGGAGAACTGGGGGTAATGCGGAAGTTAAATTTGAGCAGAATTTGTCACTAGCAGATTCGCTATATCTTCCAGCTGAGTATAGGTGATGCCATCTACAGCCAATTCCGCACATTGTTGGGTGCTGCTCTTAAGATTAATGACATAACTGAAAAAATGGATAGTGGCTATCCATAGATTTGGAGACCATTTTACCTCAAAGGCTGCTTTCAGAGACTTGCCTAGTTCCCCGACTCGTTTGTTTAGAGTAATGAGGAACTTTTTGTTCGGTTATGCACAATCCCTTTCACTTCTCAACCAGATTCCAACTCAAACTTTACTCCATAGTGCAACAGTCGACCAGGCCTCAGTGAAAGGATATGGTATGGATGAAACCAGCTGGGTAATGGACCCACTCAACCCTCTAATTCTCCTACATAATAAGTAAGCCCCACTTTCTTACAAAGAGAGTGCAGTCTCCTACCCAAGTACCACTTTCTTACTCAGAAAATGTGGCTGCTTTCACCATGAAACACCAAGTGATATTAAGCTGACTGTTTCAGATGGAAGTTAAAGCATATACACCCAAGAATATAAAATCGGTTGCATCTAAAACAGCCCCTTACCCCTACACTCAGACTTATAGCAACACCATTAAATGTAAGCTTCTGTTCTGTTTTTATGTCAAGACAGTCTTGTTTGACTTCAATGACTCCTACTCCATGGTGTGCTCAAACCAGCTAATCTTTAATCAAAAACTGCAAACTAGCCCAATAAACTTACCTGGGGTGACTGTGGCACACCGCAAAACTGTCACTTTATCGTTTGTGTTTACCTGGAGACAACCTAGCAATGTGCAGCTCATTTGTTTCCTACATCTTAATGCAATACAGTTTGTTTGCATCTTTCGTCTTTTCCCGGTTAGGGGTCGCCACAGCAAAACTCCGGTCCGCTAATGATTGGCTGTAGAGTTTTACATGCTGGCTTGCCGGGCCTAACACACAACCTTCAACGAAGGAAGGCCCGTTCACGCATGTCGCCACACAGAAGATGCTCTGAGGATCGAATGGGCAACGTCTAACTGTGAGGCAACAACGCTAATTAAAATGTTAATTGCAGGCTTGAACATAAACACTGTGGTAACGATAATCATTTACCTTCAGTGATGTTTAAAAGACATTTACTACAGCTCACAGAGGTAACAGCCTGCTTAATGTGTTTGGCCAGTTTCCCTAGACAACACCACATCTCTCTGATATGATTCTATTTTCCCACTTCCATTTCATCTGCATTTCACAACTGCATTTTGTACAGTTGTCAATCTTCAACTACTTATTTCTGACTGCAAAAAAAATTTTTTTTTTTCCTCTGAGTATTTAACTCGGATTATCTGTATGGCGGTTCAAATGAATTACATGTCAAATGTTTCCTGCAGTCATTTTATTTCTGTCACCTGAAAGTTATTTAATCATATCTTCACCTCTCATATGTACAATACCACCTGTCACTTATTTTTCAGTTTTTCTCCACACAGGTTTAAGATTGTGAAAACATGAATCAATCATTCATAAAATTGAAGTTAATACCATCACCTCATGCTGTTACATACATTTTTTTTTTATTACTGAGTAAATCTTACATGGAAAAAATGTGCAAATTATGGCAATCTGAAGTTGCCCACCTGATGAGTATATCTCAAGACAAAGGCAAGGCAGGCTACTTCACAGGTAGAATTTGAATAATGCACCTAGATGCTGCCAAGTCTTTACTAAGCCTTGTAAGAAAACTAACAGCTAAGATCAAGTGGGTAAATGTGCAGATGCGCTGAATATACTAGAAAGAAACAGAAGTGTTAAAATAATAAGAAAGCATCTATTTAGCAAGAAAATATAGTTGTGTAAAATCATAGCATAACAGCAGATGTCCTTTTCTTCTTTTTTTTTTTTCAAAACAAAGCTGTCCTTTTCTTGGCTGTTACAATATTCTTCATCAATGGGATTCCCTACCTAGGATAGCCCATCGTCTGTCAGTATACCAAACACATGATTTTATAGATGTTATCATACATCACATGTATGCCAACAATTTAGGCAAAGCAGACAAATTCAAATGTCTCAGCACTACCCTCTACACATCTTCCGATAAACTCCTGGAAGACCTGGATGACAGCGTAGGAAATCGGGATCTCTGAGGTATGGGAGACTTCAATAACAAGGAGGCCGGTAGAGGGTCCATAGACTGGCTCCGAGAAACAGTCTCAATAGTCTGCTCCGAAATACTTGGAACCGACCCTGCAATAACACCACTCTCAGTCGGCTCCGAGGTCTGTGGAGCCGAAGAAATGGATTTGTCTGTTTTTGAAACTTTAAGAGGTGGCTCAGAGACACCAGCCGGTGCCGGGGAGGGCATCTTAGACGATTTTGACTTTCCTTTAGTAGATTTAGAGGATGATGAGGAACTAGATAAATCTTCCTCGAAGGAAGGTTTAAGAAGACCTTTTAGGATGTGCTTGTTCTTCCTGTCCTGCAACACCCTGGGACTAAATGCATGACAAAATAAACAGGTCTCCTGTAAATGGATGGCCCCTAAACAGTAAACGCAGTTATCATGACCATCCATTACAGACATTTTTTGAGAGCACTTAATACATTTCTTGAAGCCGGATGGCTTATGATCCTTACTCTCTTTAGACATTCTGCAGAATAGGACGCACGCACACAGAAAAAGGGAAGGAGGAGGACTAGGTCCTCTAACAGGTCTAGCCCTGCAGTAAGAGAAAGACACCAGGAGAACTAGGTCCTCTTACAGGTCTAGCCCTGCAGTAAGAGAAAGACACCAGGAGAACTAGGTCCTCTAAGTTAAACGGACCTAGCCCAGACAAGGAAGAGATAGGGTCTTCTAACTGAAACAGACCCAGAAAGTTAGAGAAAGCTAGAAAGTATCACGCACTCAACAGAAACACAGTAATGAGCGGGAATTCACAAATTCAGGCTAATGCCAAGCACAAAGAGAACATAGTTCTGTTAACAATAGCAGCAATCCAACGAAGCTAACAGCAACTAATTAATTAACTAGGCTAAATAACAAGCGGAAACTGCCAAAACCTCTAGCTATCTATTAACACACACAGAATAACAGTGCACAAAAAGGCACCTACGCTACCAATCTAGAAAAACCAGTACACGGGATACCAACTAAGTAAGAAAAGGCCAAAGGCCAAAAATTGCACCAAATAGCACAAGTAAAAGCTAACTCCTCTAATAACAACTACGCTATCTGATTAGTATGAGCAGTAACAGTTTTAACTATATTAAACTATTTTAAACTAAACAGCCAAGAAATTTTTGAAAAAGTGGAAATAAATGCACTTAGCCAGAGCCAGAAAGAAGCACAACCGAACTAGTCGACACAGCAAATGAGATCTGGGGATTGTACTGGTGCACCATGGGATACCTACCTAGCCACGAGCCAACCAGAAGTCTTCCAGCTTGTAAATAGTCAGAGTCAGAGCCAAGGATTGGCTCCGATCCCATATGCAAGAATGAAGGTGAGATTGTAAATTGTAAGATGTTCTGTAGTCCTAAGTGCCTGATGAGTGCATCTGGTTTCTTAGGGGCTGGAGGTTGAGAAACATGGCTACAGAGACTGCTAAAAAGGTATCTAGTGGGGCAGCCAAGACTGGAGGTACATCAGAGAATTTAGAGGACTCCATGTGGTGGAACTCTTACCTCTTTTTAATGTCAAAAGCCTGAGAACAGTCCTATCTAAGGCATTCCATCATATGAAAAACAGTATCCCCAAAGAAGCGTTCTTCCATTGGAGAGTCTGGGCTAATACAATCTTCCTCCTCAGAGTTATAATCCAAGGGAAAAGGGATCTGAGAGGAATATGCCAAGGACTCTTCACCAGAATCCAATTCCTCATAAGAGGAGTCCTGCTGCCTGGGCCTCGAGTGGGTAGAAGACCAAGGGGGAGCAGGCATAGAAACTCAGTGAGGAGGCTTTAAAACTAGTGCATTGAATAACCTCTAGGTAAAATACTGCCACTCACATGGAGGATCTTTAAGAGCAGGGTGAAACATACTTGTTTTTTTTTTGCTTTTTCTTTTTGAGGGACATCTGTCCTAAAATCCCTAGGAGGTTCAGACACTTGCCTACACTTAACAGTAGGAATCTTTTCCTGAACAAGTATCTGCAGTATCCCCCCTTAGTCCCTCTGAAATAATCAGTCGAGGTTCCCCCCTCAATATAAGGAGAGAACATCTGCAGAGCCTTCAAGGACATGCAAGAGGTCGGATCCATGCTGGCCTCTGATTGGGTCATAGCATAGGAATCCAACACAACAACAGGGTGATCATCTGGGCTTTCACCAGCCTCAAGAGATGCATCCAGGGGAGGCAGGACAGCAGCTAAATCCGACCCAAGTTTCTTAGCCTTTTTCTTGGCAAGCGGCTCACCTTCGGGACAGAAAGATGCTGCCATGATACCCTGCTCCTACAACAGAAGACACTGGTTCTCCAGGTAAATGGACAAGGAGGAGAGACAACTACATAGGGCATTTGGGACAAACACTATGACGTCGGAGAGAAGTGCGACATCAGCCGACGTCGGACCCAGACTTTGGAATCCGGTCGACCGAGGGCTGCCTGAGGCAGGACAACCCATATGTTATGACTGCAGTTGCATTCTTGAAGGACATCAGCGTTTAGACGGACAATCAATGATGGCATTCAGACTGGCGGTAAAGAAGTTCTTAGGTATGTATGTCCGTACATCACCTTTATGACCTACGCCTGGAGAAGGGAAGATACGTGTGAAGTATGACACCTATAAAATCACAAGGCTTTGGTATACTGGCTGGATGCTGGGCTACCCTTAGCAAGGAATCCCACTGGCAATGAATACTGCAACAGTGATATGGTATCCACAAGTCGTTCCTTGCTCACCATTACTAAATTTCAAGATACTGCACTGTGGCAAGAAGACAGACAAACTGCAGACAGTCATTTGTCAGCAGGTGGGACCAGAAATGGACACAGCATTTCACTAAGAAGCTATGGATGTGGCTGTAACTCATGAAAAGTGACCATATTTAAAAATACTCAATTTTTGCATTAGCTACCAAATTTGGGCTCTCTGTGTGAATGTTACAAAATATCTCTAAAGAGTCTGCTATTGAAACAACCAGGACAGAAAGGTCTTTACTTGGAGCTTCTCTATATGAGATATGTATTTCCACTGTGGGGGGGGGGGGGGGGGTTTAAATGAGAGGAATGTAACCTTCTTCAGCATATGCTGAGCATCTACAAAAATAGAATGCTACAGCCAAACCATGTGATAGACACTGATGCAACCAAACACTGTACACAGATGAGATGTGCATATCTGATTCTACGTAGTCACTGTTCTAAGCAATTGTTTTAACAATACAGAAGGAATTTCTGTATCAACCTAGAGATGGAAAAGACAATCCAGAAGCTAGTAAGGACAGTTTAAAGAGAAATAAATACATCTATTCAGTTGAGAACTGGTGCTTATAAGGTGAATAAGCCAAGTTATGCCAATGAATAACGACTTCTTTTAAGGATGACCCTAAATTTAGGGTAAGAGGTAGGATTCCCAAATATGTTGTGCTATTACAAACAGTGCCTTTGCAGTGAGGTTTGGTTCTGAGTGTATGAAAAAGGGATGGGTACATATAACAGAAGTGATCAGACATTACAGGAAGAGATTTGTAGGGTAAGACAACTAGCAATGGAGGGGGAAGACTCCAAATTTTAGTTTAAATTAGTAGCTTAACTATGTGGTACTGGTAGCCATTTCACTTTTGTATTAACATACATCTAAACTGGTTCTTCACTTAGTTCTAGGTTGCTTCCAAGGATTTTACATATGTAACCGTTGGATGGTGTAGGATGGCGCAGTGGTGCAGCAATAGAATTGTCACCTCACAGCATGAGGTTCTCCAGTTCGATTCTCAGCTAGAGTGCCTTCTGTGTAGAGTCTGCATGTCCTCCCTGCATTCATGTGAGTTTACTCTGGGTGTTCCGGTTTCCTCCCACATTACAAAGACATGCGTCTGGAGCATTTCTCCCCAGGCCTCCACTGAAAATTGGCTTAGTTCCAAGTCGGACTGTCCCAGTAAACAAATGTTAAATAAATAAAAATAAATATGCAGATACAAACAGAATCACAGCTCTAAGCCCATGGCATGGGACAGGTTATCACAACAGACGATGGATCTCAAAGCAGTGTGTCATGTCTGAATTTAGGTCACCCCCTGAAAAAAGCCTGCAGGTTTACTGGGACTATCCCAGTTGACTAAATAAAAAAGTGACACATCAGCAATATGAATTTATAATAGATGATAAAAAAAAAAAAAAAAAAAAAAAAAAAAAAAAATTCAGTCTTCACCATTACGTCCCATTAAAGACCATGCTGAAATCCTCACAGTGTGTCAAAATGATGCTTTGGTTACAGACCTGAACAGTATTTACAACGTGTGTCTAAGTTGAATGATAAGATAAAGGCACAGCTGCTGCAAACCAAAAAATTGAGAAAACAAGGTACAAATACTATAAAACTGACAAAATACTTTTATAACAGTTGCTACAGAAAACAACATTTATAAAAAAAAATAGTAGGGAATATCACCTAGCAAGGTAGAAATCTGCTTTAAATGCTTCAGACTTGCAAAAACTGAAAGAACCCACAACACAATTTCAATACATATCACTAAGAGGGCTTCAAAAGCATCTTCCCTCAACCTGCAAAAATGGTGTACGTAAATTTCACTATAATACCATCCTCTGCAATAATCTTTATTCTCCACAAAGTATGAAACAACTAAAGCACTGTTTCCTTCAAATGGATCCGTTAGAAAGTGGCAAACCTCATCTGTTTGCAACCAAACCTCTCAACTGTCCAGATTTTTTTCCAGAATGTCCAGATTTGTGCCTCAAAATTTCAGTTTGCTGCTCATAAAAATCTGTTCCCCCATTTTGTCAAGCTTTGTCCAGATTTCTTGGGCTAAGAGGTTGAAAGTATGTTCGCAACATTTGTTCACTACCAAATAAGCTAACTTAAAATTTGCAAAACAGGGTTATATATTTAATTTGTTAGCCACTTACTACTAGAAGGAAACGACCCATCTACAGTCAAGGCCTGGAAAGAAAGGATCAAAAAGTTCTAATACTTTTCAAGTAAAAAAAATAAATACATACACTGGTACCTTGGTATTCATTGGCTTCAAAACTCATCGAATTTGGTATTCATCACATTCTGACGAGAAAAAAAACATCTTGGTACTCATCGTGCTTGCTAGAACAGGTCCGCTGTCACTTGTGTTTTTTTTTTTTTTTTTTTTTTTAATTGTTGCACTACTCTTTGTGCAAAGATGTACATAATGGGTCCTTAAAACGTTAATGATAAAGTACAATTGTATACACTTACCATAAATATAGATGTTAGAGTGTATTCACTGTTGCAGTCATTACAGTTGGGTAATCTGCTGGCAGGTTGCCCTCAGTCGGCCTGAATTCCAAAGTCTTGGGTCCTGCATCAGTTGCTGTCTCCTCTTCCATGACGTCAGGTCATCAGGGGTATAAAACATGCAGCCAACGCAATTTTCTTTAGTTTTTCTTGCCCCCGATGTCAGGTGCCCTCAAAAAGGTAGCAATATTTTATATATATATATATAGATATATATATATATATATATATATATCATACATCAATATAAACTTTACCTTAATCTACAAGCAAATGACAGGGATATGGAGGGAGGGTAACCTGGACTGCAACAGTGAATACACTCAAACATCTACATTTATGGTAAGTGCACACAACTGTACTATGTTCTTCGTGTTTCACTGTTGCAGTCATTACATTTGGGTAGAATCCCAAAGCTATGGTTGGGAGGCTGGAGCTAAACAGCATTAGGTGCGGCTACAAGCCCCTGCAGCACTGCAGTGGCAAAGCCTGCCCTGGACAGAGTAAAGAGGCAAATGACAATGCTTTGTAAAAGTGTGAACAGAACTCCAAGTAGCAGCCTCTAGAATGTCTTTGGTTGGTACTCTTCTGAGAAAGGCTGCTGAAGTAGCTGCAGTTCTGGTGGAATGAGACCTAATGCCCTTGGGCACAGGTTTACCATGGTGTAAGTAGCAGAAACTGATGCAGTGGCTTATCCACTTTGAAACTGTCTGCTTTGAAATAGCCTTTCCTTCTGATCCTGCAGCATATGACACTAGTAATTGCTCAGTTTTCCTTAGAGCTTTGGTCCTGCTCAAGCAGAATCTTAGCTGTCTGTGTACGTCCAAGGAATGCAAAATTCTCTCCCCTTTGTTCTGCGGATTTGAATAAAAAGTTGGCAGATGAATTGTTTGGTTAAGAGCCACACTAGAAACCACCTTAGGCATGAAAGTAGGATTTGTCCTCAGAGACACCCTGTCTAGGTAAAAAATGATAAAAGGCTCTACAGCCATGAGGGCCTGTAGTTCTGAAACTCTTCTTGCTGAAGTAATTGCTAGTAGCAGAACTGTCTTCCATGATAAGAACTTCATATCAGCGGTAGCAGCTGGTTCAAATGGAGGCAGGGTGAGCTTTTCCAACACATAATTGAGGTCCCATGCAGGTAATGGTGATCTTCTAGGAGGCCTTACATTTTTGGCTCCTCTAAGATACTGCTTTAGCAAAGGATGAGAAAAGATTGGTGGCTCTGTATTGTAATGAGCCAAAATAGCAGAGGCATGGATTTTGATCGATGAGAAAGATAGGCCTTTGTCAAGCATCTCAGTCAGGTATTGTAATATCTGAGGAATATGTGGTTCTAATCTGCTGTATCAGTTACTTGTGCTGGATTCCAAGCACAGAATCTCTTCCATTTGTCAGCATAAGATTTTCTAGTACTAGGTCTTCTGGCTTCCAAAATGACACCCATCACAGCTTTACTAAGAGGTGTTGTTCGCATGATTACATGATTAGCCATGCTGCCAGGTTCAGAGTCTGCAGTTGATTGTGCAGGATCTGATTGTTTTGCTGGGACAGTAGCTGTGGACTTTGAGGCAAGGTCCAATCTGGGTATTGAGACAGGTTCCTTAGGATTGGGTACCAGTATTGGCGGGGCCAGTCCGGGGCAATTAATATCATCTTTGGCTTCTCGTCTGAATTTTAGGAAGACCTTGGGTAGAAGAGGCAGAGGAGGAAAGGTGTAAACTGACAGGTTTTCCCAACTGAAGGATAATGCGTCCACTTTCCATGCTTGTCTGTGATAAGTCCTTGTGCAGAATCTTTTCAATTGATAATTCTGAGGAGAGGCAAGTAGATCTATGTCTGGGCTCCCCCATTTCTCTGTTATCATGCTAAATACTTGTGGATTTAGTTTCCACTCGTGAGGATCCATAAGGTTTCTGCTTAAATCGTCTGCCAGATTGTTCTGTTTTCCAGGCAGGAATTGAGCTTGAAGATTTATTTGGCAAGTCAAAGCTGTGTCCCACAATGCCATGGCTAATCTGCAAAGGGGGTATGAGTGTGTGCCCCCTTGCTTGTTTATATACCACATGACTGTGGTGTTGTCCGTCTATCAGTAGTTGTCCTGGATGAAGTAAGTCCTTGAAGGCGGTTAGGGCATTTTTAACAGCTAACATCTCTTTCTGGTTGATATGTAGATGCATTTGATTTGGTGCCCATATGCCCTGAATGCATCTTCCTGCCATGTGGGCCCCCCAGGCATAATCTGATGCATCTGTTGTAAAGGTTTGGCTGGCAGGGGGTAGAGTGAAGGGCTGTCCCATGTTTTGGTGACAGGATGTTGAGATCTGAATACACCCTCAGAAGCCGGTGCCTGCTCAGCGGCTCTGGAACCATCCGAGGGAGATACATCCGTCGGTCAAATACCTTGAGTACCTGGCGGCATGCCTGACTCTACATGGGTGTCGGTATAGGCCTGCAACTCGAAGGTAGCGGGTATCAGGGGCTGCAAAAGCGCCTCACTAAGTACCGGCGACTGGCCTAGGAGAAGCTTAGTCTGTTTTGGATCTCGACTGCCTTTCTCTGTCCTTTTCTTTGTGTTTTTTTATGTACTCCGGTAGTGCATTCATTAAACCTAGCACAAAACCAACAACCAGGCACATTGTGATCAGGGCCTAGACAAGGAATACAGTATAAATGTAAATCCTTATGAGGTATTTGCTTCCCACAAGTAATACAATTATTAACTTCTGACATCGGTAAAAAGCAAGAAAAAAGTTTCCCCAACAGGGTATTTAGCTTTATTGAAGACTTTGGTTCTGAAACTCGCGAATATTTCAGTAATCGGCCGACCGGCACTTGCAAAATACTTCTGCTTCAGGCACCGCGCGGCAAGTAAGACTAAAGAAAATGGCGTTGGCTGCATGTTTTACACCCCTGACGACCTGACGTCATGGAAGAGGAGACAGCAACCAACGCAAGACCCAAGACTTTGGAATTCAGGCCGACTGAGGGCAACCTGCCAGCAGATTACCCAAATGTAATGACTGCAATTAGTGAAACACGAAGAACATCAGCCAACAGAAAAGAAAATTAGAACCACGACAGAGCAGAAAGAGAGAGAGAGAGATAAATGATAAATATGAGCGTGGTAACCGCGTGTCTGACCTTGCCATAGAGTACCGAATGCCAAGAAAGTACAGTTGTGTACCTACCATAAATGTAGATGTTCGAGTGTATTCACTGTTGCAGTCATTACAATTGGGTTATCCTGCTGGTAGGCTACCCGCAGTCGGCCTGAGTTCCAAAGTCTAGGTCCGGCGTCAGTTGCTGTCTCCTCCTCTCTGACGTCAGTGCGCCAGGGGTATAAAAGACGCAGAAGACGCCGTTTTCTTCAGTTTTTCTCGCCCCAGATGTCAGGTGCCACTAAAATGGTAGGCTTACTAATGCCAAAAAGCATGTAAAACCAAAAAACAACTTTTCCTTCATCTACAAGCAAATACACCACATAGGTTGTATAGAATAGAGAAGTAAAGATAAGTCCTAGCAAGGAAAAAGGGGATGGAGGGAGGGTAACTTGGACTGCAACAGTGAATACGCTCAAACATCTACATTTATGGTAGGTACACAACTGTACTATGTTCATCGTGTTTCACTGTTGCAGTCATTACAATTGGGTTGAATCCCAAAGCTATGGTTGGGAGGCTGGTGCTAAATAGGATTAGCAGAGGCTATCAGGCCCTTCAGAACTGCAGTGGCAAAGCCTGCCCTGGATTTAGAATAGAGAGGTAAGTGATGGTGCTTTGTAAAAGTATACACTGAACTCCAAATTTGCAGCCTCTAAGATGTCTTTGGTTGGTACTCCTCTGAGGAAGGCTGCTGAAGTGGCTGCTGCTCTGGTGGAATGTGGCCTAATGCCTTTGGGCACTGATTTGCCATGCTGTGAATAGCAGAAACGAATGCAGTGGCCTATCCACTTTGAAATAGTCTGCTTTGAGATAGGCTTTCCTTGTGATCCTGCAACATATGCTACTAGAAGTTGTTCAGTCTTTCTGAAAGCTTTGGTTCTGTCCAAGTAGAAGCGTAGCTGTCTGTGAATGTCCAAAGAATGCAGAAGTCTCTCACCCTTATTCTGTGGGTTTGGGTAAAAAGTTGGCAAGTGAATTGTTTGGTTAAGAGCCACACTGGTCACTACCTTGGGCATAAATGTAGGGTTTGTCCTCAGAGAAACCCTGTCAATATGGAAAATGACAAAAGGTTTCACAGCCATAAGTGCCTGCAACTCTGAGACTCGTCTAGCGGAGGTTATTGCTAGGAGCAGAGCTGTTTTCCAGGATAAGAATTTTATATCAGCTGCAGAGGCTGGCTCAAAGGGAGGCAGTGTAAGTTTTTCCAAGACATAGTTGAGGTCCCATGTAGGTACTGGTTCTCTCCTTGGGGGTCTTATGTTTTTGGCCCCTCTGAGGTACTGCCTTAGTAATGGTTGAGAAAAAATAAGTGGTTCTGTATTGTAATGAGCTGAAATGGCAGAGGCATGAATTTTAATGGATGAAAAGGAAAGGCCTTTATCCAGCATCTCAGTTAAGTACTGCAAAATCTGAGGAATATTTGGAACAATAGTGTCAATACCTTGTGCCTGGTTCCAAGCACATAATCTCTTCCATTTTTCTGCATAAGATTTTCTGGTGCTAGGCCTACTGGCCTCCAAAATAACATCCATAACTGCTTTAGAAAGAGGTGCGTCTTGAATGGCTACATTATCCGCCATGTTGCCAGGTTTAGGGTCCTGAGTTAGCTGTGCAGTATCTGACAGTCTTGTTGAGTCAATAAGTGAGGAATGTGAGGTAGTGTCCAAGCTGGGCATTGGGACAAGCTCTTTAGGACTGGGTAACCAGTGCTGGCTGGGCCCAGTCGGGGCAATCAGAATCATTTTTGGCTTTTCTTGTCTGACCTTGAGGAGTACCTTGGGGAGGAGAGGCAGAGGAGGAAAGGCATATACTGTTAGGTCTTTCCAGCTGAAAGATAAAGCATCCACTTTCCATGCTTGCTTGTGATAAGTCCTTGGGTAGAATCTTTGTAGTTGGCAATTGTGAGGAGAGGCAAATAGGTCTATGTCCGGGCATCCCCAGTTCCTTGTTATGCTGAAGACTTGTGGATCCAATTTCCACTCGTGGGAATCCATTAGGTTTCTGCTTAGTTCGTCTGCCAGAGTATTTATCCTTCCTGGCAGGAATTGTGCTTGCAGATGTACTTGGCAAGTCAATGCTGTGTCCCATAAGTTCATGACTAGTCTGCAGAGGGGTAGGAATGTGTGCCCCCTTGCTTGTTTATGTACCAAATGACTGTGGTATTGTCTGTCTTTATCAGTAGTTGTCCTGGATGAAGTAGATCCTTGAAGGCTGTCAGGGCATTTTGAACTGCTAGCATCTCTTTTTGATTGATATGTAGATGCATTTGACTTGCGGACCATAAGTTCATAGGTTCATACTAGGCTATCTGCCCTAGGGCATTTATAAGCCTAGCCAGAGTGTGTTTGGCTTTCGCCACCCATTTTAAATTAATTTTGCTATGCCCTTTTAAGGTTAGTATACTGTGCCTCTGTCTAACAGTGACACAGAAGTGATACCCAGGGTAAACCTACGATCTCCCATCCACTCATCAAGATTCCTCTTGAAGAGAGTCAATGAGGGACTCTGCCTAACCTGGACTGGGATTTTATTCCAGAGTGAAGGGAGCCTCTGGGTTATGAATCTGTCCCTCCAGCATGTCCTATTTATTTCAGTGCTGAGGTTCAAGTCTCTCGAGCGCGTAGCTCGATGGGATTTGGATTTTCTGGGGTGCAGCATGTCCATTAATTCCGGGTTGGACGTGGCTTTATACGTCAGGCACAGATCGCCTCTGTAGAGCTGGAGTTTCTTTAAACGGGCAGCATATGGCATCTGTTTGAGCCCTTTGATCCTCTTGGTGAGGTACTTTTGGGGTCTTTCCAGTTGCTGCAGGTGTCTGGTAAGGTACATCCCAAAAGGGGCATTGTACTCAATTATGGGCCTGATGAGGGATGAGTAAAGAGGCACGATGACCTCCCCTGATCTAGATGTGAATCCCTTCATGATTAGGTGGGCTATATAAAATGTTTTTCTAACCACTTTGGCCACGTGGCTTTCAAATGAGAGATTGCTATCAATTTGGGTCCCCAGTTCCCTAATTACTTCTTCCGTACTTAATGGATTACCACCTATGTGGTAATTTGTGGGCACTTTGTTTTTGCCAAAGGGGATGACTATACACTTTTTGGAGTTTAGCTTGAGGCTATGGCTCTGGCACCAGTTGTCTGTTTCTATGAGACCCTTTTGTAGGATGCTTATGTCGGCTGGAGCGTCGATTATGGTGCCTAGTTTGCAGTCATCTGTGAACATGGTCAGCCACAGTCCTTCCGTGTTGGCCTATACCTCCGAGAAATATATACCGAACAAGAGAGGTCCTAGGACTGAGCCTTGTGGGACGCCACTTGTAACTGGTTTGGAGTCTGACATGGCTCCAGCAATTCTAACCATGTGGGTTCTGTCCTTGAGCCAGTTTGCAACCCATCTAGTGACATAGGGGTTTATATTTAAGCTGGTGAGCTCATCTATAATGCCCGAGTGGGGTATTGTATCGAAGGCTTTTGCGAGGTCCAGGTAGGCTGTGTGGACCACCTTCCCCTCGCCAATGGCCTTGGTGACTGTTTCAAAGAAATCGACCAGGTTTAAGAGGCAGGATCTGCCCTAAAAGCCGAACTGGGTAGGATCCAGTGTCTGTAGGTCCCCAATATCTTTATTTATGAGGTCCATGATGATCCTTTCCATAGCTTTGCAGACCAAGCTAGTCAGGCAGTTTCCAGGATCCGTTGAGGCACCACCTTTGTGGAGAGGGACCACTGTTGCTGTACGCCACTCTTTGGGTACATATCCTGTAGTAAGGCTAAGACTGAACAGTAGTTTTATGTTTGGGTTTAGCTCTTCTTGGAGTTCATGTAGGACGCAGCCTGGGACATTGTCTGGTCCCACTGATGCTGTGTTTTTTGCTTTGGAGAGGGCGGCTCTTACTTGAGCATCTGAGATGTCAGGGGGCCGCACTCTGCTGGGATAGATATTTGCCCTTTTGGTGGGGAGGGGTTTGCGCTTAACCTGTCAGCTAGAATGTTGGCAATGTCTGTGGGTTCGGTGTATTTTTTGTCATTTTGGACTAATTCTGAGCATATCTGGGAATTCCCACCCAGGTTCCTAACATAACTAAAGAAAGCCTTGTGATTATCCTTAGCGTCCTGTGCAATTTTTCTCTCGAAGCTGGCCTTAGACGATTTTATGAATGCCTGTAGTTTTTTGCTAATACTGATCAGAGATGCCTTCCCTTTTTGGGATTTTGCTCCATCATGTAGTAGCTTCCTCCTTCTATTGTATAGTTTGTTTATGGCTGGGGTCCACCAGACAGGACGCCTGCCTTTGGAGGGCTGGGTCTTGGTTTTATTTGGGATTCCATGATCCATGCATTCCTGAAGGTGCTCATAGAATGCGTTTATAAAGGATTCTGACCATGTGCCCTGAATACATCTTCCTGCCATATGGGCCCCCCCCAGGCATAATCTGATGCATCTGTTATCAATGTTTGCCTGGCTGTGGGTAAGGTGAATGGCTGTCCCATGATGTGGTGACAGGCTTTTGCCCACCATCGAAACTCCTGTTGCAGGCAGGGAATGAGGGTAATTATTGTTTCCAGGCTGTGGCAATGTTGAGTCCAAACACTTTTTAGATACCATTAAAGTTTCCTCATATGCAGTCTTGCATATGGAATTAGCACAATGCAGGATGCTATGAAGCGCAAAGCCTGCAGAATATTTCTTGCAGATAACTGGGTCTTTGTTGCCAACATTTTGAAATACGTAGTCAGTTGTCTGTTTGTCTGGCGTGAGATAAGCCATCTGGGCAGTTGTATTTAAGCTTGCACCCAGGAATATTATCTCTTGAGAGGGTACGAGTTTTGATTTCTTTTCGTTTACTGTGTACCCTAGGCCTGCTAGTAATGTTTTTACAAACGCCAGATGTTGTAGTAGAGTGTCCTTGTTCTCTGCTTGAATAAGGCAGTCGTCCAAGTAAGGATATATTTGAATTCCTCTTTGTCTGCAAAAAGCAATTACTGGTGCCAGGCACTTTGTGAAGACCCTGGGTGCAGTAGATTAGCCAAAGTGCAGTGCAGAGAATTGGTAATGCATTGAGCCAGCTATAAATCTGAGGTATCTTCTGCATGACTGTCTTATTGGGACATGCAGGTATGCCTCTTTTAAGTCTAAATTCACCAGCCAAGCATTCTTGCCCAGCATGGGCAGAAGCTGTTGCAAAGTAAGCATTTTGAATTTTGGAATGTCCAGGTATGGGTTCAAAATCGATAAATCCAGTATTGGCCGCCAGGTCTTGTCCTTTCTGGGTACCAAGAACAGTCTGGAGTAAAAACCTTGTCCCTGCTCTTGCTGTGGTACTTGCTGAATGGCCCTCATGTCCATGAGGGATGAAACTTGTTTTTGTGCCTCTGCCCATTGATTGCGTGGCAGGTCTGGCATACTGTTTGGCCTTGGCAGGGTGTGAAAATGGAACCTGTAGCCCTGGGATATGATATTTAAGACCCATTTGTCCTGGGTGATCATATGCCAGTTTTGCGCAAAAAGTGCTAAGTTTTCCCCCCAAAGGAGCTGCCAGAAGATAAGTGATTGGTGCTGGCAGGGGAAAGTCATTGAGACTGTTTTCTGTATGGCTGTGATTTTTCTTCTCCACTTTTGGAGGTTGAAGCACCCCATTGTTAAGGCCTGTATGAGCCTTGGGGCTGTGATCTGCCTCTGGGGCGTCTGTATCTACCTTTTTGTGGCCTGTCTGACACTGGAAAGGACCAGTTCTTTGTAGGCCAGTTCCTGCTAAATCTGGGAGGCTGTACCTTTAAGAAATCCTTGACTGTTTGCATAGATTTAGCTTTGTCCTCCATTTTCTTCAAAACCTCTTCTGCTTTAACACCAAACAAGGTATCCTGTTGTAATGGAGCATCTAACAATTTTGCTTTAACATCATCGGGCAGATTCTGTTCTTTTAACCAAGCATGTCTCCTAATGACAGAACCTGTAACAGCGGCCCTGCAAGAGACCTCTAGAGAATCAAAACCACATTGCAAAGTATGCTTTCCTACTTGTTCAGCTGCATGCAATAAATCCTGCATTTCTTTGTTTTCTGCACATTCTGAATTTGTCAACATTTTTTGTTTAAGCAGTGACATTAGATATTGCTGATATTTAAGCATATGCAATTGACAATTTAAAGCTCTTACAGCCAAGGTAGCAGAAGTATAAATCTTTTTCCCCCCTCTGTCCAGGGCCACTGAATCCCTATCAGAGGGCATAGGGTTTTTTGCAGTGGACGCCTTGACCCCTTTGGGACCCTGAGAGATTGTTTCTGGGTCTGCAGCAGGGTTTTTATAAAGAAATTTATGTGAATCAGGAACCCTGTAGTATCGGTCTGGCTTAACAGGAGCTGGGGGCAAAGAGTCAGGAGACAGTCCGGACTCTGAAAATACATCTACAATGTCTAAAACAGCAGGAATAGCAAGGGGCCTGTGTTGAGGCAGTAAAATGAAGTCTCTCAGCCTTTTCTTGGATTCTGAATAATCTTGGCTCTCCCAGTGGAAATGCTCCCTCACAGTATGCAGGGTTTCCCTAAAAGAATAATCCTCAGGAGGAGAGGCTGAAGGAATAGATTATTCAGCATCAGAATCCTCATAGGGAGGAAGAGAATATTCCTTGTCAGAAGAGAAAATAGAGGAAATGGAAACCTGATCTGAAGATGCATATTCTATCTCTTGCCTAGGCCTCTTATCAGGAGGGGGGATGGGAACCCCTGATCAAAGTAATTAGGTCTTCAGCCATTTTAAGCATCTGTTTCCTAGGCATGGAGGCCTGTCCAGGAGAATGCTGTACTTGTTTCTATGTCTTTAGAGCTGCTTTAGTCTTTGCTTTTGAAGCTGAAGTTGGTTTTACATATAACTGTGTAGGCCTGAAAACACCCTCAGAAGCTGATGCCTGCTCAGCGGCTCTGGACCCATCTGAGGGAATAGTTTCCAAGTGTCCAATACCTTGAGTTTCCAGCGGCCTATTTGGCTCCACGTGGGAGTCGGAAGAGGCCTGTGGCTCTGAGGTAGCGGGTGTCAGGGGCTGCGAAAGCACCTCACTGAGAACCGGCGACAGGCCTAGCGGAAGCCTCGTCTGTTTTGGACATCGGATGCCTGTCCTTTTCTTTGCGCTTTTTATAAACTTGTAGTCGGTTGCTCCGATGGCATTACATAGTTAAATCTTCTGCCAAAATAATGAAATGCAAAATCGTACCGAAACTTAATAGTGCGTTGGTTAAATCTAGCACAATACCGACAACTAGCAACATCGTGTACAGGCTAGGCAAGGAATACAGTAAGAATGAAAATCCTTATGAGGTATTTGCTTCCCACAAGAAATACAATTATTAACTTTTTCTGACATTGGTCTGGAGCAAGAAAAACTTAGCTTTAATGACTACTTCGGATCTGAAATTCGAAATTGAAAATCTCAGGAGTTGGCCAACCGGCACTTGCGAACTGCTTTTGCTTCGGGCACCGCGTGGCAAGAAAGACGGAAGAAAATGGCGTCGGCTGCATCTTTTATACCCCTGGCACATTGACGCCAGGGAGGAGGCGACAGCAACAGACACCGGACCTAGACTTTGGAACTCAGGCCGACTGCGGGTAGCCTGCCAGCAGGATAACCCAATTCTAATGACTGCAACAGTGAACCACGATGAACATCAACCATCTCCACCACTGTGAAAAATAAAGAGGCTATCAAAGCAGCAGATGTTGAAAAAAAAGGAGGAGTGAAAGCTTTGATAAATCAAAGATCACAGACACTAGAGGAAGTGGAAAAATTGTTGTTGATTTGGTTAAATGAAAAACATTTAGCTGGTGATAGTATTTCAGAGGCCATCATTTGAGAAAAAGCAAAAGTGTTGTATGCTGCAAAACAACCCTGGAATGAGTGCTGATACCAGTGAAGTGTTTAAAGCCAGTCAAGGGTGGTTTGAAAACTTTAAAAAGAAAAGCATACACAGTGTGGTGTGACATGGAGAGGCCATACATAGTGTGATGCAGCATAGAAAGGCCATACATAGTGTGACGCAGTATAGAAAGGTCATACATAGTGTGATGCGAAATGGAGAGGCCATACATAGTGTGGTGTGACATGGAGAGGCCATACATAGTGTGGTGTGACATGGAGAGGCAGCCAGTGCCAACAAAGAGGCTGCCGATTAATTTGTTCAGGAGTTTAAGTAGTATGTAGAGACTGAGGGTTTTATTCCCCAACAAGTGTTAAGCTGTGATGAGACAGGCTTGTTCTGGAAAAAAATACCCAACAGGACCTACATCACTCGAGAGGAGAAGGCATTACCAGGGCACAAGCCAATGAAGGACAGGCTAACTTTGTGTGGGAATGCACGTGGGGATTTAAAAGTTAAGCCTCTGCTAGTCTACCACAGTGAAAACCCACGCGTTTTCAAGCAAAATAATGTGATAAAAATCAAGTTACATGTGATGAGGAGGAGTGTGTGACTCTGGGGCAGTCCATGGGCCTGGAGGTCAATGCTGATGATGTGGAGGAGTTAGTTGAGGAGCATAAAGAAGAGCTTGGCATGGAGGAACTGCAGGAGCTTCAGAGGAAGCAACAACAGATAGTGGCTGAAGAACTGTCTTCAAGTGAGGAGGAGGTAAGGGAGAATGCCCCCAGTTCATTACGCAAGGAAATGTGGGCAAAATGGGTGGAAGTACAACATTTTGTTGAAACATATCACCCTGACAAAGCTCTAGGAAGCCGCAATGTTAACTTGTTCAATGACTAAACAATTTTCCACTTTAGACGCATCTTGAAACACAGGCAAAAACAAGCATCATTAGATAGGTTTCTAGTGAAAATTAAACCTGGTGAGTCTCAAGCAGGGTTTGGTGGTGATAAGACAGAAGAGAGAAATAACCACTTAAGGGCAGTTGGCTGAAATTTTTATGGAAGGGGACTCTCCTTCCAAACAATAACATCTCTCCTCATCACCATCTTCCTCACCACCATTCCTTTAGGCCATGTGCGGTTTTATTCATGAACTTACATTGTACACTACTGTTTATTTGTGAACTTATACTGGTTATTAGTAAAATACAACTCCATTAATGCATATAATGCCTTTTTATAAAATGTGTATTTTCAGGGGGTCTGGAACAGAGTAATCAATTTACATCATACCTTATGAGAATAATTTGTTTGGTACTCATCACTTGTCACTCGTGCCTTCTGGAATGAATGAACGATGAGTACCAAGGTACCACTGTAAATTGCACATTTAAAAAATAATAAATCGAGAATCAAATTAATATTGATATTTAAAAAGTTTAAGATGGGTTAGTTTTATAATAAGATATTTCTTGCACAAAGCACAAAGAAAAAAGACAAACACTAAGCAAATGCTTAGCAAAATGGCTGCCGTGTGTAATCACATTTTGGATGCAACAGTTATGGGTATATATAGCAGGAAAGCTTATACATTTTCCCCCCATGCCATACACCAAGCTGTCATCCTACTCCTTACATTACTTTTCTGTTTATCAACGGTGCTGGCTCTCGTGTTCTGGCTTACTCCAATATCACATGGCCTACCGCGACACAAGGACTACACAATCTTAACACAATATGATCACTAAATTGCTATGAAAAACAAAAAAAAATACCTTCTGAAAACTATACTTGAACTAACAATCCTTTCCTAGTCTTTAACATAACTTTCCAAGTTTTTTCCACCTGTAAGCAATAAATCTTAATGCTGTGTCCTTATTTCACACTAAGAATTCCTTACCATCATGTATCCATAAATGTTGCTCCCGAGCCCTATTTAAATACTTGGTGTCTGTATGTATATATGTCTTCCGATACAACCTGAGCCACAGCCATACAACACTGCATATCCTCACAGTTGTACAGTATGAAAAACACAGGAAACAATGGGCAATACATGAATTCTACAACAAGCTTCTCTACTAAGTAAAACAACTGAAACATAATATTAAAAGATCATTAGTAAAATCACAAAATAAAACATTAAATAAGAAATTAAGAACAGCATTTCTTTACTAAGTGAAGTACAAAAGAGAGGAGTCACTAGGTTTGAGAAGAGAGAGGATGTAGTAGAAACTTTTAAGAAAAACAGCTGCACTAAGTAAATTCTGAAATATAACAGATATAATCTTACCTGAAAGGAAGTAATGACATAAGTTTCTGATATTCACAAGGTAATTAATTCCTGAATACAGGACTGCTCAAGCGTGTTTACAGAAGATTCACCCTGAAGTGGCACGCAAAAAGGGAGGAGTGTGCAATGTGACAGTTTCAAGAAGGGAGGCTTGTCGGGAGTAGCCTGGTGGCTGGTGTGTGTGGGATGGAATCTATGTTAAGAAGTTGATAAATTGTGAATGAAAAGAGAAATATTACTTTGAGTAAATGGAAGGATTCTGGTGGAGACAATGACGTATTCTGATTTCAGTAAGGGGAATGAATCTACAGATTTCACTGAGGACTCCCTCTGCATGGAAGTCACATTTTATACGTTACAAAAGGAGATACCGGGAAGGTATATTCAAGTTGCAGGACCAGAATGTTCTTGGGTCACAGCTGTGTTTTATGAGCTACTGGATGGGTACATTCAAGACTGAAGTGTTTCTAATTAGGAACATTCATCTTTCAAGAGAGAGACTTTCAAGGGAGAGAACACTTGCTAGCATAAAGGAGAATTTCAGTTGGGCACTTTATCAGTTATCTCAACAAGTTTAGTGCTGGATCAAGTAAAATATCCAGGATTTATAAGAAACAGGTGAAATGTTTCTCCATCATTCAGAAAGTGTCAGAGAAGGTGATGAGGTAGGTCTCAGAGTTTTATAAAATATTACCATTTTACTTTTTTTAGTGAATTTAATAAAAGCTTGCTGCCCGATTGTTGGACCATACAACTAGTCCCTGAAAACCTATTTCTGTGATGTCACCTACACCAGATGTCCACAGCATTGCATAATACAAAGGGTACCTGGTTACCAGCAATGTCCCTTCACTACAATTTTCCAACTAATATTTCCATCTTATTGTTTGTGACATTTTGTCACTTTAGTTAATATAGCATATGCTAATAATGTCCATCCTCTTCTACAACGTTCTGTCCCCTTCCCACCAAACTTACCAAGTTCTTTATGCTTATCCATCTCCACTTCTATTCTTCTCTCTTCTACCATGACTTCAGCCCTCCTTTCCCGTAACACTTTATAATCCCCTTTCCTGCAGCCTAACTTTTCTACCCTAGACTACTTAACTTGCTACTTCATTACTAGCTCTTTTCCTCCTTTCATCTTCCTTACAAATCCCATATACAGGATTTTTCATTCACTTTCTCTCATGCTAACTCTCTCTCTATCTCGGTTTCCTGCTCTCTACATATTTCTCTTACTCTGGCTCTTCACATCCTATAAGGCTACTTGGGGCATCAGGAGAAGGGCTGCTAGTTATTCAGAGGACTCAGCTTGAATATTCAGAGTGGCTGTTAAAATTTCCAAACACTGGTCCTTTGGGATTAACTACATTCACTGATTCAGGCTTATGACTTTAGAAGCCTTCTTCATGAAATTCATGAAATAGCATTTATTTTGATAGGCTTATCTAAATACATCACCGTGTACATACTATACACTGATGGCCTCCTTAGGTAGCCCTGTACTGATACATAAACCTGCTTCAGTTTTGTTTCATTTTTTTTTTGGGGGGGGGGGTTACATGTGGCCTTGTGGTTGGGGTGTCACATCAACTAAAATCACCTCTCTCTTGGCTCAGTGCTACTTGGCTGGATGCCCTCCTCTCCTCTTGTCTTCTTCCTGTCTCTCCCAAATCTGCTCTACTGAATCATTTATGTTTTTTATGCACATGTAACCTGATCACATCAATTTGTTCTCCTTGAACACACTACAATTGGGGATACTTTGGATTCAGCTCTGATGTCTTCATCTGTCCCATAGTATACATCTCAAGTTCCTCGGCTGCTGCTTTCACTGCCCATGCTCCTTTGCCAAACAGAACTATACCCCTCTCAACTATCCACATTTTCGCAGAATGCCCAGATTTTTCCTACATATTTTTGTTCTGTTTCTCAAAAAATGTGTGTGGTTTCCTGGTAAATTATTGACAAAGCATTGAGAAATGAAGTCAGAAAATAACCACAAATTTTTGAATTTCAGAATTCATATTCTTCAAAAAATTCGTGCAAATGCAAAACCTGTTTTTATACTGAGTCTGTAACAGCAATATTTAAAATGTATCCCTATTTTGGTCATTTGAACCCCCCCCCCCCCCCATTTATGGCTTTGTCCAGATTACTTGTTCTAAAAGGTTGAGAGGTATGAAAACCACTGGTCACAACACTGTTTTGTACACCTTACTTTTCAGATTCACTGGCATTCTTCTGAAATTACAGTACCTTTTGCACGTTGTACCAGTTGGCTGATGCAACTCTGATGGCCTCTTTCAGATTTCCCCTCACCCAAACCACCACCCGCTTGGATTCCTAACTTTAACTTACTCCAGTATTTTACCTTTTTTATTTCAATTTTCAACTTCTTCTGACCCTCCCCCCCTCCATTTACTGACATAACCACTGTATTCTCTACACTCAAGTTTCATCCCATGTGCCTTCACTTTTACACTCCTGTCCCATCCAATTTGTTGCAGTTCCTGTTCAGAGTTTGTTTGTAGTGCTGGTATGAATATTAATGGGCTCAGAGCTTAATTCTGATGTACATACACTGGGAACCCCTGGGAGAGCCCAAACATTGTTTGTACTTGTAACACCGTATCCTTACACGCAGCCTTCACCAACTCTGCTAACATTTACAGGACTTCATACCATCTCAGGACTGCACAAATCAGCTGTTTTGGATATTGTCATATGCTTCCTCCATGTCAATGTATACCAAGCCGGCCTCTTCCCTCATTTCCAGCACCTTCTCCACCATCAGTCTCATTGTAAATATTGAGTCAGTTATTCTCCATACTGATGCGAATCCAAAGAGCTCATTTCCCATCATACTTTCTATTACTCTCAGCATTTGTTTATCAAGTGTATTAACATATGCATTAAAAAAAAAAGCAACTAGTCAAAAAAGGAAATGCTGATAGTCATGTAAAACATAACAGAAGCAAAGAAAACTTTATATACAATTTAGACATGCTCATACTTCTGTTGACAAACATCAAAAGTTGCCGCTTTGCTCATGTGATACAAATCCTGAATTTCCATCTATTTTACAAAAGGATCTGAACAGCTGTGAAACTCCATAAAAAATCAAAACAGACTAGGCCAGCTCTTAACACTGACTGGCTATGAAATGCAATGAAAACATTGCCACAAAAGTATGATTTAGAGCCAGACTTACAGTTCCATCAAATAACTGAGCTTTCTATTTGATTCAGTAAAGCACTTTCTCCACAACAAGCCCTCTTAAACTGTGAGTTTTTCTTGTTGAAGACTGTTCATGAGTTTCCTCAAAGGATGCATAATGACATTGCAGGGAAATTCAACAAAGAAAAGAGAGATACTGCAGACAATTTCAACAGTGCAGGAAAAAACATCTGCTTGGGCGAAGGGTTTTGTAGGTTACTGTCCTTATTTATTCCATAATGATCTTTTCTATGCTCTAACAAGATGTGGCTGGTCAGGCTTATGGGTCTATAATTAACCGTGTCCATTGACTCCCCACATTTGTGCAAAGCAAAGACTGCTGCTGTCCTCCACTCATCCAGCACAAAACCTGTTTGGAGACTGACACTGAACAGCTTCTGTGAGAGGTCTGACAAGTCATGTTTCAGGCTGGCCGTGGGTAGTCTAGTATGCTATCCGGTCCTACAGACATAGTGCTCATAGCTTTTGATGATGCCTTAAGGACTTGCTCTTAGGAAATTTGAGACAACATGAAAGTAAGGAGCACAGAGAGGAGTTGGTATTACATTGTACCAGCTGATGTCTTTTTTTTCATGTCTGTATAAGCTTAAAGTAGAAGTGGATGTACAGGAATGCAGCAGTCCCACAGTATGGGGGTAGAGGATGCAGAGGATTGTTTGTTCAATGTGAGAATGGTGCTTGATCCCAGTGAAAATGTTTCTGCAAGTTTTTTTTTTTTTGTGTGTGCGTTTTTCAAGAGAGGTGTTACTTATTTTTAGAGGCTACAGTCAATTACATATGTGCCTGCAGAATTAATCTATATCACTAGACTAGGTTTAGGTAGATCTTCCTCGTGGAAAACAGACTTTTCCCTGGCCTCTTATACTTCTGCATAAATTCTATTGTCACCAGTCGCTTAGTTTATTTAGTTTTGCATCATTAAAATATCTTTCACTTTATGTACGTCCAGTTTTTTTGTATGGCTGGCTAGTACTCTAGCATGTCATCTGAAAGGTATCCTCAAGGGGTATTAATGTCATTTGCTAGATACCAGGACTTGTTCAACTCTGTAATTGAAGGGTTACTAAATGGTAGGATTAAAGGATGTTAAACTAAGGCTCACACCTTCAGGATCCAGCTATAACATGGCAAGTTTGTAATAGCCTGCCTGTAGTCATCCTGTCTGAATTATTTTGCTGCAGAGTAGAATGCAGAATAGTGCCAAGCAAGAGAATTGTAAGAAAAACTGGAAATGACCTAAACTCTGTTTTTGGCAAGCAGAGACTAGTCAGACACCACCCACTCATATTTCCATCAAGCATCAAGAAAATAAGCTCTGTTTAAAAATATTGGTCAGCGAAATCTGCTTAAACTAACCAGAGTTCTACATACTAAATTGAAACTTGCAGTGTTTAAAAAAAAAAAAACTGCTCCTTACTGATGTGCTTCCACTATCTCCTTTTGCCATGTTTCTTGTAGACCAAAAGTATGTCTTTTGCTCAAGAAATAAGCAAAACTGCTATTTTGCACTCTGAAGTCACACAAGCCTATAAAACAGAAAATTGTAAAACATGCAGATGTGGTCTAGCTGACAGATTACATCACAGTGGTTTTAGCTGAGATATAAAGTGCCGTAGAGCTGACATTTTATCATAAATCCTGCCTCTCCCAAAGGGCTCCTGAGAATTTAGCAACATGAGCAAGAACATAAACAGCTACAGAATTTAAAAAAAAAAAAAAAAAAAAACTGGCATTCTCTGCATCTCCATTTCTGAGACAGCACTTATCTTCCCGGACTGAAATAGCACATTCTACCCTGTTGAAGTATTTACACTCCAGCAATGCCATGCATTGCTGCTTGCTTTCAATAAACCTAAGTTCACAGACTTTATAATGTGGTTACTGTGCTGGCAAGTCTTGCTGCTCAAGCGTCCAACAGCAAAACCAGGATGTCAATCAAGCCAATTATTCTTTTATGAAAATGGTCTCCCACAAGCACCTCAAGTAAATGGATTTTGGGAAAAATACTTAATTTTGTTGAGAATTATGAAGCTTATCTCTTTACATTATATCTTGGGTTAAGTATCTCAGAGTGTGATGTGTATCCATTCCAGACATTTTATTTCTTTTACTACTGAATCACTCAAACTGGTGAAGAAACACATGAAGTAAAGCAGACGGCCAGCAACAATTAAGATATTTTTACAATCTTGCTTATTGTGAAAAACAAAAATTCACTGCAAACTGGTACAGTAGTACCTTGGTACTCATCGTTAATTCATTCCAGAAGGCACACTGAGTGGCAAAAACAAGGAGTATCAAACAAAATTTTCCCATAGGAAATAATGTAAATTGAATGAATCCATTCCAGACCCCCAGAAAATCCACATTTTATAAGGCATTATATGCATTAATGGAATTTTAGTTTACTAATAAACAGTATAACTTCACTTTTTAACAATGCAGTAAAAGTTCATTAACAAAGAGTAGGTACAGTATATGTTACTAATAAAGGTTTGTACAACTTTGATGGGCTAAAGGATGGTGGTGAGGAAAAATGTTAATGTTTGGAAGGACAGCCCCCTCCATAAAAACTTTGGCCAACTGCCCTTCAGGGGTTCTTTCTCGTTCTGCTTCTGTCTTACCACTACTGAACCCTGCTCGAGACTCACCAGGTTTAATTTTCACTAGAAACCTATCCGATGATGCTTGTTTTTGCCTATGTTTCAAGATGCCTCTAAAGTGGGACATTGTTTGGTCATTGAACATATTAACATTGCAGCTGGTTAGAGCTTTGTCAGGGTGATATTTTTCAACAAAATTTTGCACTTCCACCCATTTTGCACACATTTCCTTGATTAATAAACTGGGGACATTCTCCCTAACCGCCTCCTCACTTGAAAACAGTTCCTCAGCCACCATCTGTTGCTGCTTCCTCTGAAGCTCCTGCAGCTTTTCCATGCTAAGCTCTTCTTTATGCTCCTCAACTAACTCATCTACATCATCAGCACCGACGTCCAGGCCCATGGACTCCCCTAGAGTTACAATTTCCTCCACAATACCTGAAGGGGTAGGTTCAGTCTCAAAGCCTTCAAAAGTCTCTGTGTGGCAGCTTCTGGCCACAATTTCTTCCAGGGAGAATTCAGGGTCCTGTGAGAGAATTCCTCCCAGGCCTCATCAATAAGGTTTAGGCAGTGGAGGTTATCAAAATGTTTTTTTTCCAGATTTATTTCAAGGTCAGCTCTGTATCCAAGGTCACTTCAAAGCACCTCTGGAAAAATGCCTTTGTGTACATTTTTTTTAAATTAGAGATGACCTGCTGGTCCATGGGCTGGTTCAGAGGAGTTGTTAGGTGGCAAGAACCTCACAGTGATGAAGTTAAACTCCTCCAACAAGTTGTCCTCCAAGCCCGGAGGGTGAGCAGGAGCATCATCCTAAACAAGCAGAGCCTTCAGGGGCAAATCTTTCTCCAGTAAATAAGTTTTTCACAGATGTGCCAAACACTTCGTTCATCCACTCCGTGAAGAAATAAGAAATACCTGGTGACCCAAGCTTTACTATTAGCTCTCCAGATCACATGTAACTTGCTTTTTAATGCATTATTTTTCTTGAAAACTCGTGGGTTTCCACTGTGGTAGACTAGCAGAGACTTAAGTTTTACATCCCCACTTGTATTCCCACACAAAAACAGAGAGCCTGTCCTTCACTGGCGTGTGCCCTGGTAATGGCTTCTCCTCTCGAGTGATGTAGGTCATGTTGGGCATTTTTTTCCAGAACAAGCCTGTCTCATCACAGTTGAGCACTTGCTGGGGAATAAAAGCCTCAGCCGCTACTTACTTCTTAAACTCCTGAATAAATTCATCGGCAGCTTTTGTTGACACTGGCTGCCTCTCTGTGTCGCACCGCACTATGTACGGCCTCTCCGTGTCGCACCGCACTATGTACGGCCTCTCCGTGTCGCACCGCACTATGTACGGCCTCTCCGTGTTGCACCGCACTATGTACGGCCTCTCCGTGTCGCACCGCACTATGTACGGCCTCTCCGTGTCGCACCGCACTATGTACGGCCTCTCCGTGTCGCACCGCACTATGTACGGCCTCTCCGTGTCGCACCGCACTATGTACGGCCTCTCCGTGTCGCACCGCACTATGTATGGCCTCTCCGTGTCGCACCGCATTATGTACGGCCTCTCCATGTCACACCACACTATGTATGGCACTTCTCTTTTTAAAGTTTTCAAACCACCCATGACTGGCTTTAAACATGTCACTACTCTCAGCACTCATTGTAGGCTCATTTTTGAACAGATCAGCATGCAGCACTTTTGCTTTTTCACACATCATGGCCTGTGAAATACTATCACCAGCTAACTGTTTTTCATTTACCAAAATCGACAATTTTCCACTTACTCTAATGTCTGTGATCTTAGATTTGTCACAGCTTTCACTCCTTTAGCTGCTTTGATGGCCTCTATTTTTCACAACTGTGATGGGTGTTCTTGACATTCGGTACTGTATAGCAAGATCAGACATGCGGATAACACTCTAATATTTCTCCATTCTCTCTTTTTTCTGCTCTATTGTGGTTCTAACTAAATTTCATTTCTGTTGGCTGTTATCACTAGCCTTCTTAGGACCCATGACTGTCTAGGACTGTACTTATTTGCACAAAGAATGGCAAGCAAACACAAGACAGTGTACAGTGAACTTATTCTAGAAAGCGCAATGAGTACTAAGGAAGCGAAGAGTACCAAGATGATTTTTTTCTAGTCAAAATGTGACGAATACTATATTCGATGAGTTTTGTGGCCAACAAGTACCAAAGTATCACTGTATTTAATTAAACCAAATGCTAAACTCGAAAGTAACCCAAAAAGTACTTTTGTACACATAGGGAGACCTTTATTAGCATACGACAGAAAAGGTCTAAATTACATCAGTATCACATGTTCAACCAACTAGTCAAGTGACTCCTATGAAAAATATGCATTTCTGCTGCACTGGTTGTGGTACAAGTAGATCCTCCATGATGGATCACTGGCTGGATACAGCAACTTCACCAATCACCAACTGTCAAAAAAAATTATTTCTTGTTCAGGGACATACTTATGCCTACTCTGAAACATACTATAATGTACAAGAATGCGGATGTGCATAACCAAGCCTGCCAAATTTGCCCCTTGCCACCAGCAAGGATCCTCCCACAATTAACAAATGCTAACAAGTAACATACAAGTATATACATAACCGGTTTACAGAGAACTTCAACTGCAAAGAGAGCGAGAAAGAGAGATACTAATTTTTGACCACTTATAAAAATAATTTTTTTTTATGGGAGAAAAAAGACCCACACTTGAAATGTACCAGTGCTACTTAACCAACTTTGTAATCAATGCACCATGGAAGTAATGAGAAATGATTTGGCTGAGAAACACAATTCAAATGGGGGAGTTCAATTAATTTGGACACTCCAGCATAAAGTCCAGAACATGCAGCTGTCAATGAGGGGACAGGTCACAGGAAAAAACGGATACATTTTGAAAGCCACTCTTGAAGATCTGTGGAAATTCATGATAATTTTTCAGTTAGAAGAGGCAGGCTGAAGAGAATGGGAGTGTGCAGCCATTGCTGGCTCACCCATCCTGAAGGAAGCAGGTAGGTGTGGCTCACAATGTGGGTGAACCCCTATCGGGAGATCTGGGTATTGCACTCACTATGGAGGCACCTGGCTTGTGCACAAACATACTCATGTTTCCTGTGGTCTGCACCTATAGTGGAGTTTCGGTGAGCAGCTGCTGGGGTGGGGGTGAGGTCATGGACAGTGGTGGGAGGTCTGCTTGACCATCTAGCTGGTCTGTACCACCCACACAGCTGCTGACCACCTGGGCAGGGAACTAATGGGATGATGGACTCTCACTCTGTCTAGTGACTGTTTTACTACTAGTAGAGCCCTAACTCTCACCCTATCCAGTGGGGGCCATGGATGTGCTAGCATCAGTCCCACAGGAAGAGGAAAGCTAGGTACAAAGAATATATACCCTTCAAGACAACTGTGACAAAATACGTTTAATAACCAAACAACAAATCTATGCAAAAATTCTTTCTGAAGGCATGCACTAATGATGGAATTAAGGGATAACAGCCAAATACACTGTGAAATTTGTAATAGCTGCAGAAATCTCTCTGGGAGAAAGGCATTTCCCAGCTCTGAGGCTATTGGTGACAGAAAATAAAACAATCAAGCACTCTGACATGGTCCTTTTAGGTAATGAATTTTCAACTCACAGAAACAAACAAAAACTGATATAATTTGACATTCTTGACCCTCGTGATGTACAAAAGTATAGGGACTGGCTTAAGGAAGCCTAACATCACTTGTGGGAGGATAAAAGGAGTGGTTCTCAGGAAAGCCCTGTCTTTAAGGGGCAATTAAAATAAGACTTTCTACATAAAGCCATGGAAACTGCGGTGGTGGTGCTGAGGTAGCGTTGTCGCCTCACAGTAAGACGTTGTCCTGTTCGATTCTCAGCTAAAGCATCTTCTGTGTGGAGACATGCATGAATGGGCGTACCTTCGTTGAAGGTTGTACGTTAGGGCTGGCAACTCTGTACGTAAAAATCTACTGCCAATCATTAGCAGACCGGAGTTCCGCTGTGGCGACCTCTAACCGGGAAAAGCCGAAAGATACAACAACATAAAGCCATGCAAAGCCTCATCAGCTACTAATAAGTTTCACTCTGCTTCTGGGCTCGATTTCCTCAGATTTAACCTGCACAGTGTACTTCTCTGGGCACTGTCACAAATTATTATTGCCTACTGTGCTGATCATGGTCTGTTCTTAGTCAGCCTGCATTGCTTGTTGAGACGGCTGCCAGACTCAAACCTACAGCACTGTCGTTCTTCTAAAATTTTGCTTTATTCAGTACCATGATTAAGCACATTAGATCCAGAGAGTCAACTGTAAAGTTCACTTTATGACCTACTGGTAATTTAAGGTGCTCAACACCTCATTTTTACATGCAAACACACATGTGTGTGTGCGTGTGAGAGAGAGAGACACACACAGACACGATTACGTTTTACACAAAGAAGATAATGCTTCAGATAAGGGAAAAACAAAACGAGGGGCTAGACTATTTCATTTTCCAAGTAGACATGAAAAAAGGTACAAGGGTAGGCAGATACTACAGGTAATATAACCTGATCCCTGGATGCATCTAAAATAGTATGCACATTAGAGATATTGATGTGAAAAGGTAGGGTGAGAGCCCAAAACTCTGAGGGAGGATGCAGCTTAGAGCCAGATGGGTTACCATTAGTTCTTGGAAACTAGCAGGACTATTGACAGTTTGATCTTTTGAGAAGGAGGGATGAAGCCTGAAAATCAGCGAGAGCTTCACATTGCTGCCCATGTACAAGGAAGAGTCAGCCAGCAGCACAAAGAACTGCAGAGTGCTTAGCCTTGTATTACTGAAGGGTAGAGTCATGGGACCACTCATGAAGGAAAGGCTGAAAATATGTGAGGAGCATAATGACCTCTAGAACAGGCAGTTTGGAGTCACGGTCAAGAAATCCTGCTCAGTTTTGTCCAGTTGGATGACTGGGTAACATGGGAAAAATGAACAGGAAGAGTCCAGAAACGATAGTGAATGCAATCTTCTTGAACTATACTCATGTATTTGACTCAAGTCTTACATAAAGGAAGTTAATAGGGAAATTGAGAGGTTGGATACAATGTTCACAAGTAGACTTCTGAACTACTACAAAAAAGGACACATAGATTGATGGTGAGAGAAGAGCTGCACAAGGAAAATCAACAGTGGTTTGGGACTACAAACTATACTTTCAAACATATATTTCTGTCAGTCAGTAGGACCAAACTCTTGGTTGTGACACGAGTCAGACAGTGTAGTGACAAGAGTCTGACTGTAGAGGAACTTATGCTAGTAACCTTAAGTGATAGATGTCAATTGAGGTTCATTGTATGTAAGGCACTGCAGCTGTGAAATGGCAGTAAGGTACCTTTTGGGGGTTAGTGGGTGTAAGTAAGTTACAGGAGCAATAGAGGGCTATCAAGTTGATGAAGAGCCCATGGAGAAATGTATCCAGGCTAATTAGAGGACTAGAGGCCTTGTGAAGACAGACTGGTCAGGCTGGGGTTTATTCATCTGAGATAAGGAATGTTTTGACATGGGTATTCATGCCCATAGCATCACGGTTATTAAAGACCATAACAGGAACTTGTTGAGGGAAACTGAGGTAGTAGAGCAGCAGAGAGAAGAGAGGACAAGACCTGCAGCAGAGAGACAGTAATTTTAATCTACAAATGAGGAAATACTTCTTCACAAAGAACGTAGTTGATACAGTATGATTTTATGGCAAGTGAAGTACTGTTTTATACATTGGATCAAGTGTGTTAACATTACTATTTCTGTGTTTCACTGAGGAATATTCCACTCTGTAAATCATGCATTCATATTAGAGGGTCATCTCTTCTCCCCTTCAGGCTACCCATAAAAGGCTGTGCAGACTTCATAATACTAGCAATCAGAAAACAAATTGTGTTGTTTTGCCATGCACACTGCAGGGCATGCTGAACGACTATATTCCTTGCTTATAGAAGTTCTTAAGGGCATTTACATTTTACTTTGGCATGCTCACCTTCTTGCATTTGGTGATTTTCCCCAGAGCTATGAAAGCTTTCAGTAGAAGCAAATTGTTTTCATAGAACTGCTTCTAAATATAAAATTTCATAAGGTATTTCCCTGTTTGGCTTTTTCCTATTTCAGGTCCAAATTCTTGTTGGATATCTGGTGTTCGTTATTCTTTCAGGAAACTCTGTTAGCTGTTGGGAAATAGTGCGTGTGCACTCGGTGCTGTCTTGGAGCATTTTTGCCCAGTTAATATTGTTTCATCCGCATAAAGTTTTGTTCTCCAAAGATTTACTCTCTCATTCAATATCGCTTCATCTGCATACGATTTAGTCTGCTATGATTCGCTTTGGATACTTAATTTTTTCATGATTTTATTGCTACTGTATTTCCTTCTCAAGCCCATTTTGCTTTTAGTCCATTTAACACACTTTCTCCTGACTAATACAGAGGTTTTATGCATTTTTAAACTGATGCATAACTCAGTGAAACATCTTAACAGTGTATAAACATTGTCAAAAGTACGGACATAATTTATTAGAAATTAGGCTGTTAAAACCAAAGCAGTAGGAGCAATTGCAGAAGGCCTGTACAGAAATGAGTATCAAGTGGAAAAACTATACTAATAAAGAAAAACATAAAAGTTTTAAAAGATGCCCCTGGGCAGTTAGCAGTATGTGATTTAAGAATAAGTTGCAACTGTTGTGTTAGGAGCTTCCCAAAACTCTAGATGTTCAAGTAGGTCATTGTTGCAATACTGACTTCTGGGAATTCCTGCTTGCAGGAAACTCCCTGACCTAATCTCCCTCTTTAATCATATTGTCAGCAAAAAAGTCAAACCAAACCATATCTAAAACAGAGTTGAAAATCTCAGGCTTCACTAAATCAGCAAAGTTTTGGTTAAGTACCTAGGCATACCTCTTCAAAATGGTAGTAGTAGCAGTGGCCCTAGATGCAGCATCTGCAACACTCTTCAAAGCATTCTTAGATACTTAGCTTCTTAAGAGTATACTACGCTAATGACCACTGGGGCCTTCATAACCCTGTTGTGTGACTTGGAGCTTATTTTAAGGGGCATCTACAAGCTAGGGCAATATTTACATGCTGGCTTTGTTGATTACAGACATAGGTGCTAAACACAAAGTGTATTGCCAATTTTCTATCCACTGGTCCACGTTTTTATTAAATAGGGTTAAGGAAGAGCTTTGCTTCATATACACAGGAAGCCTACTCTAGTGGAAGGAAATTCTCTGAGACACATACCTGTCTCTCCAACCCATCCTATGTCTGTTGCAAAGTTTAAATCCCTATGTTGAGTAATTCTGATGTTATTTGTTTTGCAAATATGCTAAAGGTCAATCACAGTGGAATCAAAAGATGCCTTGTATTCCAGACATAGATCACACCTCGACAGCCTATAGGAAATAGACACTAGAGATAGGGCTTTGATGTGATCTGCATAGGACATGCTGTTTACATCCTGTATTCTTTTTTTAGAGGAACCTCTGTGGACATTCCAGTTGTTGCATGTGCCTAGTCAGGTACATAACGAAGGGGGTATTGTACTCGATTATGAGCCTGATGAGAGCCGAACACAGCAGAACAATGACTTCCCTTGGGCCTAAATGCCTTACCCTTGCTTATTACTTGAGAAACACAGAATGATCTTCCTTAATACCTTACAGAAATGTCGAGTGAAAGCCAGGTTAGCATTTACATGCATACCCAAATCCCTGACATCTGGTTCTACTCTTAGGATTTTGCTATCAATGAGGTAATTTCCTAGGATGGCTGACTTCCAAAAGGATACTATTATACATTTCTTGGCATTGAGTTCTAAGCCGTAGCTTTGGCACCAGTCATTTGTCTGCATTAGTCCCTCCTGTAAGACGTCAGTGTCTTGAGGGTAGGATTCTAAGGCTGCTCCTAATTTGCAAACATCTGCATTCTTGGTCAGCCAGAGGCACTTAACGTTGGCCTTGATATCCAAGAAACAGATGATAAAAAGGAGCAGACCCAGCACAGAGTCCTAAAGGATGTCACTAGAGACTGGCCCTGTTTGTGGAGGTGGTCTCTCCTATCCAAACTTCCTCAGTCCTGTTAAAGAGCCAGCCTGTTATCCACAGCATACCATAGGAGTATATGCTTATATCCCATGAGTTTGTGTACAATGTCTGAATGAGTATTGTATGAAATGCCTTAGGCCAGGTCAAGGTAAGCACTATGCACTATTTTACCCTAATCCGCTGCATTAGTAACCTTCTCAAAGAAGTCCACCAAGCTGAGTAGGCATAATCTGCACTTCATGAAACCAAAATGAAATGGATCCAATGTTTGAAGGTTTTTCATGTCCTTATTAATCATTTCCATGATCATTCTTTCCATGGCTCTGCCTTTGAGACCAGTCAGACTTATGGGTCTGCAGTTTCCAGGGTCTGTTGATGGCCCAACCTTAAGGGATGACTGTTACAGTTCTCCATTCAATTATCTTTAGTTCACATTGTGGCATCATCCTTGATGAATGTAGAATGCTGATCAATTGCAGGCACATACCAGCCTGAGGCACAGTCCAAAAGCTCCATAATGTGTCTCTTCATATAGTCCAGGGAGGTACATCTTGGGTCATTTACACTCACATGGACTATGACTGGGTCATACTGGTTGCATGAGGTCTAATGACTTGAGTATATGGGTGATGTGGTGGATCCTAGCCCAGTCTGACAGCAATTTTTTTCCTTGTACAGCCTGACAGGAGAAACATTTGTATGTCTCACAAAGTAGTCTACTATGACTAAAATACTGGATACTGTGTTGGCTTGCCATACAAGCTTTGCAGGTGAAGCTCCAAAGAGTGTGACTCTATGTACTGTGTTGGGTGTTGTTTTGGTGGAGTGCTCAGTATATGTTTGTCTATGTGTTGTCAGTATTATGAGTGGTGGGTCTAATGCTTACAATACTGATAACCAGATTTGTTTTCAGTGCTTTTGTGTAAGACTCCTGCCTCTACTGACATTGTGTAATAACATCTCTCTCATACTGTTGTGTAATAACATCTCTCTCATACTGTATCCGTTTCTCTAAGGCTTAGTTGGTTCTCCGAGAACTTGAGAAAATTCCAACATTGTCTTGGAATGCCCATATCTACCAAGCTGCCAGCTGAGAAATTGGGAAAGTGCCCATTCATGGTGTTGGGTCTTTTTTAGGTGAACTAACAAAGGAGTGGTACAGCAGGCTAGCTTGGGTGATGTGAGGGGAGAGACTACAACTAAGCTATGTATGACTGAAGTCTTCCATCAGTGCTCCTCAGTGTGAAAACAAGTTGCTCTTTGTACAGTGGAACACTAGGTAAAGTTACAGGGGAAGTTTTACAGGGAAATTTTAGTTTCTATGTTGGCTGTGTCTACACAAAGCACTGCTAAACACTGAGAGGCAAATAGTGGAATTCAAACTCAAAGAAAAGTGACTAAATCAACAAAAGAGCCCAGCCAATTAAATGATTTCACTTGAGCCTTCCTGTGTGTTTCAAAACACAGACAGACCATGCTACCTTTATATTGCCACTAGAATTGCAGTCCCAGTCTTCTTAAAGTAAAAACACACTTTAGCTACCCAAAAGTGAAAAGGTACCAGAAACAAATCAAATCATACAAGTAACTACAAGTAACTGATTCAAAGGCACACAAGCCAGAATGAGGAACACACATTTTAAGGCAATTTCAAAAAGTACAGTTGTGTACTTACCGTAAATGTAGATGTTTGAGTGTAATCACTGTTGTAATCATTACAATTGGGTTATCCTGCTGGCAGGCTACCCGCAGTCAGCCTGAATTCCAAAGTCTAGGTCTGGCGTCGGTTGCTGTCACCTCCTCCCTGATGTCAGGGCGCCAGGGGTATAAAAGATGCAGCCAAAGCCATTTTCTTCAGTTTTTCTTGCCCCAGATGTCAGGTGCCCCCAAAAGGGTAGGCTAAAAATATGTCAATAAAGCATGCATGCACCAAGGTAATATTTTCCTTCATCTACAAGCAAATACACCACATAGGTTGTATAGAACTGAGAAGTACAGATAAGTTCCAGCAAAGATAAAGGGGATGGTGGGCGGGTAACCTGGACTGCAACAGTGAATACACTCAAACATCTACTTTTACGGTAAGTACACAAGAGTACTATGTTCATAATGTTTCACTGTTGCAGTCATTACACTTGGGTTGAATCCCAAAGTTGAGGTTGGGTGGCTGGGCCTAAATAGAATTAGGAGTGGCTATGAGGCCCTGCAGAACTGCAGTGGCAAAGACTGCTCTGGATTTAGAGTAAAGAGGTAAGTGGTAGTGCTTTGTAAAAGTGTGCAATGAAGTCCAAGTTGCAGCCTCCAAAATGTCCTTGGTTGGTACTCCTCTGAGGAAGGCTGCTGAAGTGGCTGCTGCTCTGGTTAAATGTGGCCTAATGCCCTTAGGCACTGATTTGCCATGTTGTGAATAGCAGAAACGAATCCAGTGGCCTATCCATTTAGAAATAGTCTGCTTTGAAATAGCTTTTCCTTGCGATCCTGCAGCATATGCCACTAAGAGTTGCTCAGTCTTTCTGAAAGCTTTAGTTTTGTCCAGGTAGAAGCGTAGCTGTCTGTGTATGTCCAAAGAATGCAGAAGTCTCTCTCCCTTATTCTGTGGGTTTGGATAAAAGGTAGGCAAATGAATGGTTTGGTTAAGAGCCACACTGGACACTACCTTAGGCATAAATGTTGGGTTTTTCCTTAGAGAAACCCTGTCCAGATGGAAAATAATAAAAGGTTCCACAGCCATTAGTGCCTGTAACTCTGAGACTCTTCTTGCTGAAGTTATTGCTAGGAGCAGAGCTGTTTTCCATAAGTATTTTATCTCAGCTGTAATGTCTGGCTCAAAAGGAGGCAGTGTGGGCTTTTCCAAGACAAAATTGAGGTCCCATGCAGATATTGGAGCTCTCCTTGGAGGTCTTATGTTTTTGGCCCCTCTGAGGTACTGCCTTAGCAGTGGATGTGAAAAAATGGGTGGGTCCGTATTGTAATGAGCTGAAATGGCAGAAGCATGGATCTTAATTGAGAAGGATAGGCCTTTGTCCAGCATCTCAGTTAGGTATTGTAAAATATGAGGGATATTTGGTACAAGCGTGTCCATTCCTTGTGCCTGGTTCCAAGCACAGAATCTCTCCTATTTTTCTGCATAAGATTTTCTGGTGCTGGGCCTCCTGGCCTCCAAAATAACATCCGTAACTGCTTTAGAGAAAGGTGTGTTCTGAATGGTTACATTATCCGCCATGCAGCCAGATTTACGGTTCTGAGTTGGCTGTGCAGGATCGGATTGTTTTGTTGGGTCAGCAAATGAGGAATTAGAGGTAATGTCCAGACTGGGCCTTGAGACAAGCTCTTTAGGATTGGGTACCAGTGCTGGCGTGGCCAGTCTGGGGCAATCAGTATCATTTTTGGCTTATCTTGTCTGACATTTAGGAGTACCTTGGGGAGGAAAGGCATATACTGTAAGGGTTTTCCAGCTGAATGATAGGGCATTCATTTTCCATGCTTGTTTGTGATAAGTCCTTGTGCAGAATCTCTGTAGTTGGCAGTTGTGAGGGGAGGCAAATAGATCCATGTCTGGGCATCCCCATTTCCTTGTTATCATGCTGAAGATTTGTGGATCTAGTTTCCACTTGTGAGGATCCATGAGGTTTCTGCTTAGTTCGTCTGCCAGAGTATTTGTCTTTCCTGGCAGGAATTGTGCTTGCAGGTGTACTTGATAAGTCAATGCTGTGTTCCACAAAGTCATGGCTTGTCTGCAGAGGGGGTAGGAATGTGTGCCTCCTTGCTTGTTTATGTACCACATGACTGTAGTATTGTCAGTCTTTATCAGCAGTTGCCCTGGATTAAGTAGATCCTTGATGAAGTAGATCCTTGAAGGCTGTCAGGGCATTCTGCACAGCTAGCATCTCTTTTTGATTGATATGAAGATGCATTTGGCTTGCGGGCCATGTGCCCTGAATACATTTTCCTGCCATGTTGGCCCCCCAGGCATAATCTGATGCATCTGTTAGTGTCTGCCTGGCTGTGGGTAAAGTGAATGGCTGTCCCTTGTTGTGGTGACAGGCCTGTGCCTACCATCAAAACTCCTATTGCAGGCAGGGAATGAGGGTAATTAGTTTCCAGGCTGTGGCAATGTTGAGTCCAAACACTTTTTAGATACCATTGTAGTTTCCTCATATGCAGTCTTGCATATGGAATTAGCAGAATGCAGGATGCCATGAAGCCCAAAGCCTGCAGAATTTTTCTTGCAGATAACTGGGTCTTTGTTGCCATCATTTCTAAGTAATAAGTCAGTTGCCTTAGTTTGTCTGGCATGAGATAAGCCATCTGGGCAGCTGTATTTAAGCTTGCACCCAGGAATTTTATCTCTTGAGAGGGTACCAGTTTTGATTTATTTTCGTTCATTGTGTACCCTAGGCAAATTAGTAATCTTTTTACAAACGCCAGACGCTTCAGTAGAATGTCCTTGTTCTCTGCTTGAATAAGGCAGTCGTCCAAGTAAGGATACATTTGTATTCCTCTTTGTCTGCAAAATGCAATTACTGGTGCCAGGCATTTTGTGAAGAGACTGGGTGTAGTAGATAAGCCAAAGGGCAGTGCAGAGCATTGGTATTGCATTGAGCCAGCTATGAATCTGAGGTATCTTCTGCAAGTTTGGCTGATTGCGACATGCAGGTATGCCTCTTTGAGGTCCAAAGTTACAAGCCCAGCATGGGCAGAAGCTGCTGCAGAGTCAACATTTTGAATTTTGGAACGTCCAGAAAAGTGTTTAGAATAGACAGGTCCAGTATTGGTCTCCAGGCTTTGTCCTTTCAGGGTACCAAGAAAAGTCTGGAGTAAAATCCTTGTCCCTGCTCTTGCTGTGGAACTCGCTGAATAGCCCTCATGTCCATGAGGGATGAAACTTGCTTTTGTGCCTCTGCCCATTGATTGTGTGGCAGGTCTGGCATACCTTTTGTCTTTGGAAGGGTGTGAAAGTGGAACCTGTAGCCCTGAGACATTATATTCAAGACCCATTTGTCCTGGGTGATCATGTGCCAAAAAAGTGCTAGTTTTCCCCCTAAGGGTGCTGCCAAAAGATAAGTGCTTGACATTGGCAGAGGAAAGTCATTGGGACGGTTTCTTATATGGCTGTGATTTGTCTTCTCCACTTTTGGAGGTAGAAGCACCGCATTGTTTAGGCCTGTATGAGCCTTGGGGCTGGGATCTGCCTCTAAGGCGTCTGTATCTGCCTCTTTGTGGCCTGCCTGACACTGGAAAGGACCAATTCTTAGAAGGCCAGTTCCTGCTAAATCTAGGTGGCTGTACCTGTAGGAAATCCTTAACTGTCTGCATAGATTTCGCTTTATCCCCCATTTTGTTCAACACCTCTTCTGCCTTAACACCAAACAAAGTATCATGCTGTAATGGAGCATCCAATAATTTTGCTTTAACATGATCAGGTAGATTCTGTTCCTTTAACCAAGCATGTCTTCTAATGACAGAACCCGTAACAGCACCTGCAGGAGGCCTCCAGTGAATCAAAACCACATTGCAAAGTATGTTTTCCCACTTGTTCAGCTGCATGCAATAAATCCTGCATTTCCTTGTTATCAGAACATTCAGAATTTGTCAACATTTTCTGTTTTAGCAGTGACATTAAGTATTGCTGATATTTAAGCATATGAAACTGACAATTTAAAGCCCTTACAGCCAAGGTAGCAGAAGTGTAAACTTTTTTCCATCTTTCCAGTGCCCTAGAATCCCTATCAGAGGGGACAGGGTTTTTTGCAGTGGAAGCCTTGACCCCTTTGGGACCCTGAGATATAGTTTCTGGGTCAGCAGCAGGGTTTTTATATAGACATTTATGAGAGTCTGGAACCCTGTGGTATCGGTCTGGCTTAACAGGTGCAGGGGGGTAAAGAGTCAGGAAACAGGCCGGACTCTGAAAATACATCATCTACAATGTCTAGAACAGGTGGAATAGCAAGAGGTCTGTGCTGAGGTAGTAAAAGAAAGTCTCCGAGCCTTTTCTTAGATTCTGAGTAATCTTGGCTCTCCCAGTGAAAATGCTCCCTCATGGTATGCAGGGTTTCCCCAAAAGAATAATCATCAGGAGGAGAGGCTGAAGGAATAGATACTTCAGCATCAGAATCCTCAAAGGGAGGAAGACAGTATCCCTGCTCAGAAGAGGAGTCAGAGGAAATGGAAACCTGATCAGATGAGTCATATTCTGCCTCTTGCCTAGGCCTCTTAGCAGGAGGGGGAAGGGAACCCCTGATCAAAATAATTAGGTCTTCGGCCATTTTAAGCATCTGTTTCTTAGGCATGGAAGTCTGTCCAGGAGAATGCTGTACTTGTTTCTCTGCCTTTAGAGCTGTTTTAGTCTTTGCCTTTGAAGCTGAGGTTGGCTTGACATAACTGTGTAGGTCTGAAAACACCCTCAGAAGCCGATGCCTGCTCAGCGGCTCCGGACCCATCTGAGGGAATAGTTTCAGAGTGTCCAATACCTTGAGTATCCAGAGGCCTAGTCGGCTCTACGTGGGAGTCGGAAGTGGCCTGTGGCTCTGAGGTAGCGGGCGTCAGGGGCTGCGAAAGCGCCTCACTGAGAACCGGCGACTGGCCTAGCGGAGGCCTCGTCTGTTTTGGACCTGGGAGACCTTGTTTGCCGAAGACATAAGAAAGGAATAATTGGTCCGGCTTTCTTATTTCTTTAGTTCTGTGCAGGTAAAAACACAATCGTCTATGAACGTCCAATTGGTGTAATTTGTACTCTGCCTTGTTGGTATGGTTAGGGAAAAAACACAGGAAGATCTCTTGATTGGTTTAAATTATTTTCTGAGCGGACTTTAGGAAGAAAAGAAGGATTAGTCCTCAGAGCAACCCTGTCCTTATGAAAAAACAAGTAGGGAGGACGAACACATAGTGCCTGAAGTTCGGAGACGCATCTGGCTGAAGTAATAGCTACCAAAAAGAGTCTTCCAAGATAGAAACCTGATGGAGCAGAACGCTGCTGGTTCAAAAGGGGGCAGAATTAAGGAAGTTAGGACTAAATTAAGAGGGGGATCTCTCACTGGAGGCCTAAGAAGAGTTGTCCCTATCAAAAAAGCTTTACAGAGCTTATGAGACAATGTTAGAATTTGACAAACCAATGTGAAAGTTAGAAATCGCCGCTAATTGTACCCTGATTGTCGCAGAAGCGGACCCGAAGTGAAACAGCTGTGCTAGGAATTCCAGGATTTCGTGGACTGGGGCTGAAAAGGGATCGACATTCCTAGCCAATCTCACGTACTGCTGGGGAAATGCTGGAAAGCCTGGCTAAGGTTGGAAGTGGAGCAACCAAGCTGTGAGCTGGAGAGTTTCGAGGGATTGATGCAACCCGCCTGATTGATGAATCAGGAGATCTGGAATTGGGTCCAGAGTCCAGGGTTGATCGAGGTAATGGTGCAGGAACAGGAACCATATCTGTCGAGGCCAGTAGGGGGCAATGAGGATCTTTTTGCAACCCAACGATTTTGCTTTCTGTATGAGTTTCGGTATCTGGGGAAAAAGAGGAAAGGCATAAAGAAGTCCCTGAGGCCAATCGTGGACTAGAATGTCTCTGGGTATGTGACCTGGAAGCAGAAGGGAGAAGTAGTTGCTGCATTTGCTGTTGGAAGAGGGTGGCAAAAAGATTGCAGCAAGGCTGTTCCCATTTGCGGAAAATAAGATCCGCAACTTCCTGATTCAGAGACCACTCGTGAGGCATGAGGATAGCCCTGCTGAGCCTGCCTGCTATGACGTTGGATCTCCCAGGGATGTGTGTCGCAATCAGAAAATGTTGGGAGGAAATCGCCCACTGCCAAAGTCCGAGTGCTTCTCGACACAGGGGGTACGATCTGGTTCCGCCCTGCTTGTTGATGTACCATACCACTGACATGTTGTCTGTTTGAATTGCAATGGTCTCAAAAGGAAGAGAATCTTGAAGAGCTTTCAACGGTAGCAGCATGGATCTCATTTCTAGGACATTTATGAGCAGATGGTACTCATGAGGTTGCCAAGTGCCTTGGACTGTCCTGCCCAGATAATGCCCCCCCCCACCCTATCAGGGGGGCGTCTGTCGTCACTGTGGCTACCGGAGGGGGTTGTATGAAAGGTCTGCCCTGAGTAACTAATGGGGAGACCATCCACCAAGAAAGATGTCTTTTGCATGCATCCGTGATCAGGATCATGTGAGTCATGGGTAGCTCTTGGAAAGACCACTGAGTGAACAGAAGCCACTGAAGAATTCTCATATGAAAGTGCGCTAATGGGTTTAGAAGAATGGCTGCTGCCACGGAACCCAGAGTTTGAAGGACGTACCTGACTTGGATCATTTTACTCTGCATAAGAATCTGAACTTGCTGACGAATTGCGAACCCCCTTTCTAGTGGTAGCCTTGCAAACATATCCCTTGGTGTCTAAGTCTGCTCCTATGTAAGTGATAGATTGACAGGGCAACAAGGCAGATTTTTCGAAATTTATTGTAATGCCTAGCTGGGAGCAGATTGTGATTGTGTAGTCCCGCGCTTGCAGGAGTTGATGCCTGGTGGTAGCAGTGAGGAGCCAGTCATCTAGATATGGAAACACCTGGAATCCTTGACGTCTCGGGTGAGCCGTGACCACTGCCATACATTTGGTGAACACCCTGGGGGCTGTGGTGAGACCAAAGGGCAGAGGTCTGAACTGATAATGACTGGCCCCCAGACGGAAGCGAAGATATCTCCTGGAGCGCCTGTCCATCTTGATATGGTAGTACGTGTCCTGAAGATCTATCAAGCACATCCAATTGTCCTGACCCAGAAAGGGTAGAATGGACTGTAGCATGACCATCCGAAACTCTGTTCTTTGTACAGACCTGTTTAGTCTGCTGAGATCCAGATTCGGTCTCCAGTCCCCTGTCTTTTTTGGTACTAAAAAGAACCTTGAGTAAGTTCCTTATCCGTGCTGGTCTGCTGGGACTTCCTGGATGGCTCTTTTTTCTAGCAGTTTTGAAACTTCTATTACTGTCTTCTCCTTCAGATTGGGTAGAACATCTGGAAGGGTCTTCCTTGACTGTACAGGAAGTTGATGGAAAGGAATTTGGTATCCTCCGGATATAATGGACCATACCCATTTGTCTTGTGTTAAACTTTGCCAGGCTTTTGGGTACAGTGAAAGTCTTCCCCCAACTGCCTCCAGAGGTGAGCAGCCGGGCAACCCTTCAGTGATGCTGGAAGGGCTTATCAGAGAAAGATTCTCTGTTGCCCTGGTTCTGCAGACCCCCTCTGCCACAAGGGTGGCGTCTATTATTGTTGTTTCCCCCTCCGCCTCTGGAGGAAAAACCACTATGTGCGTCAGGCAAGCCTCCCCGAGATTTACAGAACCACATCTTCCCACTCTTCTGACCCTTGGGGTAAGGTCTAGAGGGAGTGGAAAAACGGACTCCCACGGCAGAGAGAGTCTTGCCTTCTTGCTCACACCTAGTCAAAGTGTCTTTCACCTGTGGTCCAAAAAGAAAGGAACCATCAAAGAGAGTGTTGGTGAAGGATGCTCGAAAGGGGTCCGCAAAGTTACACAGCCGCATCCACGCATGCCTCCTAAGGGCCACACCCGTACCTGTGGCTCTACTCGCCCCATCAGCTGCATAGGAAATGAGCCTCATGGAGGAGTTAACAACAGAATTAAGCGTCGCTAGCTGGGAAGCTACTTTGGCTTGTGCTCCCTCAGCTGTTGGATCTCTAAGGGCATCTCCAAGCTCTTTAAGGAGATCCCTTTGAAGTCGGGTAAAATGACATAGGTAGTTCAGTGACCTCATAGAGAAGGTCGCTGAAGCGAACATTCGCTTCCCGTATCTGTCCATCGTCCTAGACTCCCTTTTTAGGGGGTGGACAGACGAACAGGTCTCCGCTAACTCTTTTTTGGTGGCTGCTGCTACCACCATGGCATCAACAGGAACACCTTTCGAAAGGAATGGTTTATCCTGGAGTGCTGTAATGAATTTACCAGGTCTCCTCTGAGTTGGCTCCACTGTATCCGGAGCTGACCAAGCCTTTCGAGCTACCACTGTCATAAGTGGATCGAAAGGCGGAGAAACCCAGGAGGTGGAACATCAGGAACCAAAAGCATCCAGAAATACAGACTCATCCTCGGTGGGGGCTACAGGATTCCAGACCCCCCTCTGCTTAAGCATTTCTAGGATGTCCGAGAAGGAAACATCTTCAGAAGGGGATCTCGGGGACCCTTCCGAATCATCTAAGTCTGTATCAGAAGTGACAGACTCGGGGGGAGTCAATGTGCTTCCTCTCTTACACTTTTTCTTCCGAGGGGGCTCCTCTAAGTGATCAGGAGAGGCCTCAGAAGAGGAGGAAACACCCAATGGGGTGTCCTGCAGCATCGGTTCCCTACGCTTGGGGTCTGGAGGAGGAGCAGAGGTTGACACAGGCACTACAGGGGACAGAGCCGGTGGGGCTGAAAGTGGAGCTGACTCAGAGGACAGCACACTCCGCATGACCTCAAAGGCGTCCCTGCCATGATGCAGAGAAAGCTCCGGTTCCGAAGAAATAGGAATCTTTCTCTGCACTGAGGGGGTATGGCTCAGAGGCCGATGTTGGAGCCGAGCTCACCTGCGCCGAAGCTCCGAGGGGGAGAACGGGGTCGGACACGGGTCTGATGCCACTCTCCCCCTTGGAGCCGACGAGGGAGCCACGGTGCCCAGATCCTTCTATGGAAGGTACCACCGTGGGAATATGAGCAGACGTCGGAACTGAAGGAGATAGAGTTATCGGAGCAGAAGGTTTCACTACTTGAACCTCAACAAACTCCGACTCCGAACTCATTGGAGTCAGAGGAGGAACATCAAGAGAAGTGGACGGAGCCAATACCTATTGAGGAGGGCTGGACAATAATTTAGCTAGTGTCTGCAACTTTAGCAGCCTACTGACTACTCTCTCCACATCACGATCTGACAGCCTGGAGGATCAAGAGGAGTGAGAGGATCGGTGACTACGCTCACTCTGAAGTATAGGAGACCAAGGAGCCGAATGCACCGACTCTAAGGAACGGGACCTCATCCTCTTGTGGCTCCGAAGCCTCTGATGGAGCCGGCGGGGAGACTGTCTTGTCGGTGCCAACCGGAACAGACATAGAAGGTAAATCCTGTACCGAAGTTTGCTCCAAAATTGGAGCAGACGGCTTAGTGGATTTAGGGGATTTCAATGGCTGTGAGCTCTTGGCTGGTGAAACCTGGGGATTCAACAGACCCCTGAGAATCAACTTACTCTTGTGCTCCTGCAGGACTCTTGGACTAAAGGCATGGCAAACAGAACAAGAGTCCTGCAGGCGCACAGCGCCTAGGCAATAGACGCAAGAAGTGTGCCCATCTGTCAGACATTTTCTGACAGCATGAGTCACACTTCTTAAACCCAGAAACCTTGGTTTCCTTGGACATACTGTAAAAAGGAAACCAACCAATTTAACCAACAAAAAAAAAAAAAAAAAAAAAAAAAGAGAGAGAGAACAAAAAACACACCTACTAAAAAGGCACACAAGTACTTCCTAGAAAGGATATAGATAAAGTTTTTTTTTTTTTTTTAAAGAAGATAATAGGAAAGCCTCTAATTTAAACGGCTAGCCTATAAGTAGTATTTGATTTGTGTGTGAATCCTAGTTGCTGTTTATATATAGATTAGTGTTATTATAGTTTTATTCTGAAGTCCTGAGCGAGCAGGACAAAAACACTTAAGTTTTATGAATAAACTGAATTGTATTTTACTTTGTATTCTCCATTTCTGTGTAGCATGCACTACTACCTGGCCACAAGTTTATTGGTTTATCGGTTTTTCGTTTTTTTTTTTTTTTTTTTGGGTGGCTTTGCCTTTTTATTTGGTTAGTAATTAATAATTAATATATTGGTCTCTCCCAAGTTGCAGCTTGTTCTTCTTTCCTTTAGATAGAAGTTATTGTTTAACTGAACTGTTTTTAAGCTTAGTTTATTTTTTTACTTGACATTTTAACAATCAAATGTTTTATAAAACTTCTTGTTAGTATTCTTTGAGAAGTCTTGACAAATGAAGTTATTTGTTCATATTTTATACATTTTTTATAACGCTGCAACCGACCCGCGGCGGCGGTGGTGCTGTGGTAGCGTTGTCGCCTCAAAGAAAGACGCTGTCCAGTTCGATTCTCCTCTAGTGTCTTCTGCGTGGAGACATGAATAAATGGGCGTACCTTCGTCGAAGGTTGTGCGTCAGGCGTGATAAGCCGGTACGTAAAAATCAACTGCCAATCATTAGCGGACCAAAATTCCGCTGTGGCGACCCCTAACCGGGAAAAGCCTAAAGACACAGACGTAAATTAATGCTGCAGCCGCTTTATGGATGTGCTATTTTTTCTAAGAGCAACGTCATTCATTTTCTTATACTGATGGTGCTATTTATATATGGATTACTGTGACTATAGCTTTATTCTGATGAAGTCCTGACCGAGCAGGACGAAAGCACTTAAGTTTTATGAATAAACTGAAATTTGTATTTCATTCGGTGTTCTCCATTTGTGTGTAGCACGCACTACTGCCTGGTCAGCTGTTAATTGAATTATTAATTACTTCACACTCTGTTGCCACTGTGCCTGAAAGCAAGCATTACAAATTCAAATTGCTCTACGTAGTAAATTAAGAAGCGCAAACAACCAGGTGCAAAGGTATACAGTCTGCAATTATATAAGGCTAGCTGCACTTATATAAGACTTTTGTTTTCTGCAGTACATTGACAAAGCAAAGACATTTCACCGTATTCCTTAATAACAGTAATCAAAAGTTAAACTAACTTTTATAAACGGTTAGATAGGAAATTATGCTAAAATAATACCGGTTAACATTAAACTAAAATTGCCTGTTGGGACTGGAACGATATGTTCTGAATTCAACAGCATAGCAGAAAAAGGCTATTTTCTGCAGTTAAACACTTCTGCCTACTTGTTTTCAAGTTTAAAACATGCCATGTATACTGGAAACATTTTCCACACCTACAGAATCCTCTGTATACACCAGTCGCAATCATTCAGTATCAGAGAAAATTAAATGAAATGTAACATTTGCTTTAGTTACAGATAAACAGTACTTGCACTATCACTAATGGTTTCCAGAACAAGCTAGCTCTGAAAGAACAAAATACCATAGTGCAGTTCTGAAATGAGACTATTTTCGTAATGTTTTCAGTAAGTATAGTTGTTCATGTCAATCCCTGTTGCTACACTACAGATACAGTAATTTGTCCAATCCAAAGGCTATTAAGAAAAATAAAGCTGAAATTCAATGGACCACACAGGCTTCTCTTTTCTTCTTTTTACTGTCAGTTTTCAAGGAGCCTCTCAGAAAGACAGCATATGCTGACACCACCATCGCTACTGTACATAATGTGTGTGGCCCTGAACCATTCTTACTTTCTTGAAAGAGACTGCAAATAAGAGACTATTGTAGACATCCACCTCTAGGAAGCATTAGAAAGGCAACCCATACATAAAGGAGCCTAGAAGCTCCAATTACTGAAGGTGGGGGATATGGCAAGCAGGCTGGGATGTTAAGACGAGAGATTATTTGAAGCTATACTACAACAGAGAGCTGTTCAAAGGCTTTTTTTTTTTTTTTTAAAGAATATTTCTTTGTTTCCTTCCTGAATGTTCAAAAGCTTTCTTTTAACAAGAATGTTTCCGTATCCTTCCTACATGCACACCTAGTGAAAGAATGCCAAGCACTGCCGACATACAGCCTCAGTGGCTGACAGCTAAATACCTTAACACAAGCAGCCCTAACCCACAGACTGACTCGGGTCTTCCTTCCTTTAGGAGTGCTCTTTTAGAGTCCTGGAACTGGCCAACAGAAACAATGACGGTATGCAACTAACAAACTAAACAGAAGTCAAAGCAGATCTTAAACATGCTACTCCTGTTTAAAAAAATAATAATGCCTATTTGCTTGGGCAAAGCAATTCAAAAGCCAGTAACCATGTTTTTTATTTTTTTTAATTTAGTTACTTATTGATTGATTGATTGCAGTTTGTTAACCGGGAAAGTCCATTGGGCCTAAATGAGCATGTTTTCAATGGAGGCCCGGGAGAAAATCCCCAAACAAATTAACAATATTCATTAGTAAATAACACAAGTACAGCCTTTTAAGATATTTACAGTGATAACTAACTAATGTTCAATTAGTACAATTCATGTGCTAGTAAGTACATCATATATGGAGACAATAGAAATATACATCAAATGCCCGAGTTTGAATAGGAAAGGATAAAGAGAGATGTAAGGCTTCAGGAAGGGTGAGAGCAGGAGCATTCCCAGAGGGAAGAAAGACGAGAGTGGAGTAAGGTTTTAAAGTAAGGGAGATTCTGGGTAGTTCTAATGTGAGGGGGAAGTGAGTTCCATAATCTAGCCAGGGAGAAGGATAGTAGGAGTTTCCCTGAGGAACGTTAAGGTTTGTAAGTTTTTTTTATGCACAAAAATAACGCGACACCTTCCTGTAGTGCTTCAAACTGGGACACTCTTGTGTTCACGCTCCTAGCAGTACTAACAAGTAAAACAAAGCTCACCTTCCCAAAAATAAACAAACAAACACATAAATTGAAAAAAACATCCTTTTGTCACTACCAGTACTAAAGCAGGTAGAATTTTCAAGTACCAGTGTATGAAATGGATTCAGGCAGGACACATCAAGTGAAAACAGATTCACAAAAATTACGTACGACAGTTACAGTTCTAGTCATCAATCTGCGACACGGAAATTTCAAAACAATCAAGGACATTATAATGAAAGCCACAGCTATACCTCTACAATGAAAACTGAGTGATGATCATTATTCAGATGGGACGCTGTATGAGAAACACTTCACAGGGAAAAGAAGTTATACAGAGGAAAAAGGAATGCACAGTGAAATCCCTAAAGCAAGTTGCTATAGTCTAGCTACGTAATCACTAATGAAACACCTTTTTACAAAGAGTACATTATTAGACTCTGCTGAACAATGCTACATCTACTGGCATAGAAGTTCCACAAATACTGATAAAGAACTAAAAAAATGTTAAAAAGATTGCAACAGTTGTTAAGATCATTCAAGAAATGTTTAGGTAGGTTCTCCAAAAACAAATTCTACCATTAATAGGGTGTCCATCAAAGAAATTCACATTCATCTGGACATAGTGGAGGACTTCATCTATTTCTTTTGTTAATTAGGATAATCAGACTGACCTAAAGCGCATTTTCAGTGAAGGCCCAGACAGAAAAGCTCAAATGAAAGGATTTCAAGGAGACTCCTTGAAAAAGTAAAGTTGAAATGGTACAAAACATTATAACACAAGTTGAGAACTTTTAAAATACCATAATCTTGTTGGAGATTACATTAACAAGAAGTCTTCTAACTTAATTCAATGTAAATGGGATTCTATTAACAATCCAAAAAGGGGAGACAGAAATATGACAGAGGAGTTCAGCATGACACTACAGAGCATACCTCTAAGTGCAAGAAATCTGGACAAAGCCAAAAAATAATGGGGGGATAAAGGCAGAAAAATAGGAACAGATTTTAAATACTGCTCGTGAGCTTTGAAAGTTGCAAGGGTAATACATTTTGCATTAGCATGCATTTTCAGAAGACTATAAACTCTTAAAACTCAGATGCCTGTCATTTAGAGACTTCAGTCCTTGATGACTTGCCAGGAAAACCACATATTTTATGAAAAGCAGACCAAAAATATGGACATTCTGCAAAAATCTGGACAGCTGACAGTTATGTTACAATGGACAGTTAATAAAGAGGCACAGATTAAGCAAACCTGGATGGTTAGTAAGTAATTTAGCTTAAAGAGGGATACAGGAAGAGGTGTGCATCAGAGGAGAAACGTCAAGAAGCAATTACAGAGCCAGGTGGATATAAGGTACGTCTTTAGCTTAGATAGGAATACGTTATGATTTGGCTCACGTCTCAAGTCTGGCGGTACAGGATTCTATACTTTAGCTATGCAGTATAATGACCCCCTTGGTGGTTGTGAGATTTTGTTATTTCAAGCAGTTTTTTTTTTTTTTTATCTTAATTTTTTTTGTAGATTTTACGTATTAGGTTAGAAATATCAGGAAGTTTGTTAGGTTTATTTATGATGAAGCACTGATGTGCGTAGTCTTGAGTTCAGTGAAGTGGAGAAGCTACTGGGTAGCAGATATAAACTGTACTGCTCTACAGAGCTAGGTTGCAAAACTTTTTTTGTTCCATTTTGTATTTTCACATTGTTTATATTACTAATCTTGTTAATTACGATGCTACACTTGTAATCAGAGGCTACCTCTTGACTACATCTGCATGCTTATGTTATTCACTTTTTATTGCAAAAAATGTTTGTGTCACTGTTTCTCACTGGTATACAGCAGAGTTCTGGCTGAAAAGGGTGCTCTCTGCATTGTCCCCTATTCTATACATGCAGATTTAAAGGGCGCTCTTTACTTCTTTCTGTGGAAGCTCTGGTTTTAAGGCACTAAGCTCCCCCCACCTGTAATATTTCCTACTGTATTATTCCTATCCTTCTTACTAATGCCACTTGCTCCTGCAAATGCAAACTGCAGTTCATGCTACCACACAGCACAGACATGGCTGCACTGCCAGCTTGCAGACATTTCCTACTAATATACTTTCACATCACTTTATTTCATTTTCTTAAAATAAAATTGAAATAATTATCATGGAAATGATCAGTAATGACATAGTAAACCTCCAGATACTGGACCCAACCCAAACTGGTTTTGTCAAGGTCAGGTCATGCCTATTCAACATGGTGGGCTTCTTTGAGAAGGTCACCAAAGCAATGGATGAGGGCAAAATGGTTCACACTACCTACATTGATCTGGCCAAGGCATGTGACACAATATACCACTCGGGCATTGTTAAAAAACAGGTTAGGTACACACCCTTATGTTACCCAGTGGATAGCCAACTGGCTCACAGACAGGACCCAGGAAGTTAGAGCTGGGGAGCCCACCTCTACAAAGAGGCAAGTCACAAGTGGAGTCTCTCGGGGATCAGTCCTGAGACCGCTCCTTTTTGGCATTTACTTCTCTGAAGTCAAGGCCAATGTCAATGGCCTCTGGCTGACTAAATTTGCAGATGATTGCAAATTAGGAGCGGTCACTGAATCCCACACTGGCACAAATGATCTCCAAGAAGGGCTGACCCAGACAAACAACTGGTGTCAGAGCCATGGACTAATACTAAATGCCAAGAAATGCAGAATAGTATCTTTTGGGAGGTCATCCACCCCTGGTAACTATGATATTGACAACACACTCCTAAGAGTACACCCAGTAGTCAGGGACATAGGGACACACACAGACAGCAGTCTAGGCTTTGACCATCACATATCCACAACAGTGGCAATCATTCTACGTTGTGGAACTTGGAAACAAAGTTATGACATCTAGGTCAAAGGAAGTCATTGTTCCACTGTATTTGTCATTCATCAAACCTATCACTGAATACAGTGCCCCCTTTGGTATGTACCTGACCATGCATATCCAACAAATGGAACTTCCACAGAGGTTCCTCACTAAAAGAATACAGGGCATAAGTAAAATGTCCTATGCAGACTGCCTCAAGACTCTTGTCAGTCTATTCCATCTCCTACAAGCTGTTAGGGGAGATCTATGCCTGACATACAAGGCACTGTCAGATCCCACTATGATGGGCCTCCTCCATATCTGCAAAATAACAGCACCAGAATTACCCATGCAAAAGATTTAAACCTTGCCTGTGATAGAAACAGGACCAGCTGGAGAGACATGTATGTATCACAGAGACTACCCAGTCTCTTGAATAGGATCCCCATCCATGTAACTCTCAATTCATGTAAAATAGAGTTCCTCCCTAAACCAATTCTAGTGCAACTTGAACAACTGGATGTGGAACAGGAAACTCATCCCTATGTTGGCACTTAAGTCTCTAATGGACTCAGGTAGTCTATAAATGGTTCATCTCCCAAGCCCCTGCTTGTAAATGTTTCATCTCCCAAGCCACTGCTTACACTTGCAAGGTTACCAGAACTGGTCAGAGATTTCAGATGCATGATTAGGCTTAAAAAGGTCCTTGTGGCTGTTAGCCTAGCAAACACCTATGAACCTATGAAAACTCACTTTCATACTTGTTACCGTGCATGCATATATTGACTGATTTCTGTCCTTCCTGCCCCCCACTCCCTGGCCAACACCTTGCTTGTATACATTTATACTTCCTAAACTCAACCCACTGAATAATGCCACCACAACATACTATAAAATTGGAAAAAACTAAACTTTAAAATTAACTCAAATAACTAGCTAACACCCTCTATATTGCAACATATTACACACCTAAATTTCTACTCTTTCATTACCTTGAGTATCACAGTGCATTGCTACAAAATTTTACTGTAGTTTACACACATATACAACATGTTAGACCAATTAATATGCCACTGTAATATCACGTTTGATGTTCTTGTTACTCTACTGTTTAGAATGGTTGTAATAGTGTCATTTGGTCTCATCTTGCCTTCTGTTTAAAATGCTGCTGGTAATATTCAATTTTGTCTTGTCTTGCCTGCCTAGCCTGAGTAGTAGTTGAAAAGGGTCTCTGGACCAGTCCACCCATCTGGTTAACAAAGACTGATCGATTAAATTAATTATTTTAATTAATTAATTAAAATAATCTGCTACAATAGTCACTATTACTGACATACCATAACAAACTCAAACTTTTCAATGTGTGCAAAGCATCAAAAAAATAAATGGCAATACAATTTACAGTACTAATCCTCCTTACCATGTTTAGTCAATAAACTTACACACTTCATTAATATACACCAATGTAATAGCTGTCATAACCACATTCATTACTACAACATGCATCATCCAACAGCTTCAACAGCCTTAAGCACCAACATCTCTGCACAGTGCTAGACACCTCACAATAAATTACCTTAAAAAAAGAAGGTAAACTTAATTCACAAAGGTAAACAAAAAGTACAGTTTTGTACCTACCATAAATGTAGATGTCCGAGAGGTATGCATCTGCAGTCCTAACAAATGGGTTGTCCTGGCCTCAGGCAGCCCTTCGGTCGGCCGGATTCCAAAGTCTGGGTCTGGCCTCGGCTGGTGTCGCACTTCACCCGACGTCATAGCTGCAGTTCTTCGGGTATAAAGGCATCAGCCAACACCATTTTCCTCAGTGTTTCTTGCCCCAGATGCCAGATGCCCTCTAGGAAGGCTAAATTTGGATAAATGCAAATGTTTCCAAACAACAGAGAGCAAATAGAAATAAATATGTATGTACATATATACAAACAAATACACCATAATAGATTCCCCCAGCTAGCTACAAGATGGGTAAATACCCTAGGAGTACCACAGAGGGGAAGGAGGGTGGGTAATCCTGACTGCAGATGCATACCTCTCGGACATCTACATTTATGGTAGGTACAAAACTGTACTATGTCCTTCAAAGATGCATCTGCAGTCCTAACAAATGGGTAGAATACCATAGCCAAACTGGGGGAGGAGGCCCTAACAAGATTATGGTGTAGTTAAGATCCCTTGCAACACAGCAGTGGCAAAACCTGCTCGGGATCTGGAGTATAAGGGTAGATTATAATGCTTGGCAAATGTATGCACGGAGCTCCAAGTAGCAGCCTCTAAAATGTCTTTTGTAGCCACTCCTCGTAGAAAAGCTGTAGTAGTGGCTGTAGCCCTTGTGGAGTGAGGTCTGATATTTTCTGGAGTTGCCTTTCCATGATAAGAATAACAAAATCTAATGCAATTTCCTATCCATTTAGAGATTGTCTGTTTTGAAATTGCTTTTCCTTCCATTCCTGTGGCATATGCTACCAGAAGCTGGTCCGTTTTTCTATTGTTCTTGGTTCTGTCCAGGTAGTAGCGCAATTGCCTATGCACATCCAAGGTATGCAGCAGTCTTTCTCCCCTGTTCTGTGGGTTGGGGAAGAATGTAGGTAGGTGGATTGCTTGGTTTAAAGATACCCTGGAGACCACCTTTGGCATAAAGGTAGGATTAGTTCTCATGGACACTCTATCCTGATGGAAGATGAGGAAGGGTTGCACTGCCATTAATGCCTGTAGTTCAGAAACCCTTCTTGCTGAAGTGATTGCAAGCAGGAAAGCAGTTTTCCATGATAAGTACGGTAATTCTGCTGTTGCTGCTGGTTCAAAAGGGGGAAGTGTCAACTTTTCTAGCACAAAGTTCAAGTCCCATGTAGGCAATGGTGGCTTCCTTGGTGGCTTTACATTTTTGATTCCTCTCAGAAACTGCCTGAGTAGAGGATGAGAGAAGACTGAAGGATCCATGTTGTATTCTGCTGAAATAGCTGACGCATGAATCTTAATGGAAGAGTAAGACAGGCCATTGTGGAAAAGCTCTGCTAAGTATTCCAGGATGTTAGCTATGTTTACCAGTGCTACATTTTGCCCTTTTGCTGCACTCCAAAAGAGAAATCTTTTCCATTTCGCTGAGTAAGTTTTTCTTGTTGAGGGTCTGCGAGCTTCCAAGATAATGTCTTTAACCCTTTGAGATAAATCTGGGTTATTTTGTCTTATGCAATGCTCCAAGCAGCTAGCTGCAGTGTTTTCAGGTTCGGATGCAGGGTTTTGAAGTTGTTCTGTGTTAGCAGTAAAGGAACCAGGGGTAGAGGCCATGCGAGTTCGAGACATACTCCTCAGTAGTGGGTACCAGTGCTGTCTCGGCCAGTCTGGAGCTATCAGGATGATCCTTGGGTGGTCTTCTTTGATCTTCAATAGCACCTTGTGCATCAAAGGAAGAGGTGGGAATGCATATGCTGTCAGGTTTTCCAAATGAAAGATAGCGAGTCCACCTTCCAAGCAAGTGGGTGGTATGTCCTTGTGCAGAATTTTTTCAATTGGTGATTGTGTGGGGATGCGAATAAGTCTATCTCTGGTAGTCCCCATTTCCTTGTGATGGATTTGAAGATGTCTGGATGCAGCATCCATTCGTGGGCATCCGTGGTAGTCCTGCTTAAGATGTCTGCTAGTATGTTTTCTTTTCCTGGCACAAATATTGCCTTGAGCTGTATGTTTAGGCTTAGGGCCACATTCCAGAGATCCATTGCCATCCGGCATAGAGGATATGAATGTGTGCCTCCCTGTTTGTTGATGCACCACATAACTGTGGTGTTGTCCGTCCTTATCAGCAATTGCCCCTGTTGGAGAAATGGTCTGAATGCTTGAATTGCCAGTTTTACTGCCAGCATCTCTTTTTGGTTTATGTGTAGGTTTAGCTGGTCTTGCGTCCATAAGCCTTGTATGCACTTGTCCAGCATGTGTGCGCCCCAACCGAGGTCTGAGGCGTCTGTGGTGATAGTCTGGCTTGGTTGAGGGCTGTGGAAGGGCAGTCCTTTGTTCAATTGACAGGCCTGAGCCCACCATCGGAATTCTTGCTTCAGGCATGGAATTATTGGAATTTGGGTTTCTAGGCTGTGCTTGTGCTGAGACCATAAATTCCTGAGGTACCATTGCAACTTCCTCATATGCAGCCTGGCATGTGGGATCAATATTATGCAGGATGCCATGTAACCCAGGGCTTGCAGGACTTTCCTTACTGTAAGCTGGTTCTGCGTTGTTAATGCCATGAAGTAGAGTGGAAGGTGCTTTTGTTTTTCTGCTGTGAGGGATGCCATTTGATTTGATGTGTCCAGTTCTGCACCCAAGAAGGTTATCCTTTGGGATGGCAACAGCCTTGACTTTTTTATATTGACTGTGTATCCCAAGGCTTGCAGTAGATGAATGACCCTTTTCAAGTCTTTTGTTAATTTGTTTTTGTTGTCCGCTTGTAACAGGCAATCGTCCAGGTAAGGGTAAATTTGAATTCCCTGAAGCCTGCAATGAGCAATTACTGATGCCAGGCATTTTGTGAATACTCTGGGCACAGTAGATAAGCCAAAAGGCAATGCTGAGAATTGATAATGCTCTGATCCTGCAAGAAATCTGAGGTATCTTCTGCAATTTGGTCGTATGGGGACGTGCAGGTATGCCTCCTTGAGATCTAGAGTTACCAGCCAAGACTCCTTGCCCAGCATGGGAAGAAGCTGCTGTAGAGTCAGCATTTTGAATTTTGAGACAATGAGGTATGTGTTCAGAGCGGACAGGTCTAGAATAGGTCTCCATTGATTTTCCTTCCTTGGCACCAGGAAAAGTCTGGAGTAAAATCCTTGCCCTTGTTCCATAGATGGTACCTTTTCTATAGCTCTCATCCTTTTTAAGTTGTCTATTTGTTTTAGAGTGTTTGCCTTTTGATTTGGAGGTAGGTTTGGCATTCCTCTCTTCCTTGGTAGAGTATGGAAGTGAAACCTGTAACCTTTGTCTATTGTCTGTAAAATACATTTGTCTCCTGTAATGCAATGCCAGTTTACTGAAAATAAGGCTAGCTTTCCGCCTAAGGGTGCTTCTAGTTGTTCCCTGGTAGGCGGCTTCAGAGCCAAGTCACTGTGATTGTCCTGTGGAAGTGGTAGTGGCTGGGTCTGCAGCAGTACTTCGCTGGTTGTTAGGCTGCCACTGACGTCCCCTGTAGGCACCTCTGGATTGACCTCTGCCTCTTGTGCGCCTATTCCTGCCTTTCTGTGCTCTGTTGGTGTCTGGAAAGGACCAATTCTTGGAAGGCCAGTTCCTACTAAACCTTGGAGGCTGGACCTGTAAGAAATCCTTGACTGTCTGGACAGATTTTGCTTTCTCTTCTACCTTCTTCAGCACTTGCTGTGCAGGAGAGCCAAACAAATTGTGTTTATCCATGGGAGCATCTAGGAGCTTTGATTTTACATGGTCTGGTAAGGACTGCTCTTTTAACCATGCATGCCTTCTGATCACTGTACCAGTCATAGCTGATCTGAAGGAGGCCTCCAGTGCATCATAGCCGCATTTTAAGGAATGATTACTGACCTGCTGTATGTTATGTACCATTTCCTGAAGTGACTTTCTGTCTAAAGGTTCAGGTGAGGACAGCTTTTAGATAACTGATCTAACATAAATTCCTGATACTGAATCATGTGGAATTGACAGTTTAAGGCCCTAGCCGAAAGAGTAGCAGAAGTATAAACTTTTTTACCCCATCTCTCCAAGGCCCTAGATTCCCTTGCAGAGGGGAGTGGGTTTTTGGCAGAGGTAGCTGCTACAGCCTTGGGGCCCTGTGAAATAGTTTCAGGATCTGCAAAAGGAGCCTTATACAAGTGATTATGTGTGTCCGAACCCTGTAGTATCTGTCGGGCTTAGCAGGGGCCGGAGGGAGTGAATCAGGAGCAGTACAAGCATCATTAAATGCATCATCCACAACTGTAAGTACTGGAGGAATGGCTAAAGGCCTATGCTGTGGCAAATGCAAAAAAGTCCTAAGCCTTTTCCTTGAGTCTGAGAAATCCTGGCCCTGCCATTGAAATTGTTCCCTCATAGCATGCAAGGTTTCCCCAAAAGAAAATTCCTCAGGAGGAGAGACAGAAGGAATGGAGTCCTCTGCATCAGAGTCCTCATATGGAGAATAAGGGCCCTCAGGAGGGTTTGTATTTTCTGATTCATCTGAGGAGTAATCAGTAGAAACTGGCTCAGGGGGTTCTGCTCTAGGTCTCTTCTCTGGAGGGGGTTGAGAGGCCCTATCAGGGTGAGACTGGGATCCCCTGATCAAAGAAATGAGATCCTCTGCTAGACTAAGCATTTGAGTACTAGAGCTAGGCCTGTGAGAGGGGGCTTTAGTAGGCACGGCCTTGGAAGATTTAGCTGCTTTAGCCCTGGCAAAGGCCTTAATTCACATGGATGCAGGGGGCCTAGCAGCTCCACGTGCAGGAGTAGATACATCTAGGGGAATAGTATCTGATAAATCCTGAGAAACTGTAAGAGCAGGTGGAATTTCAGTAGCAGATTCAGCCATGCTGGAAGAGGCCTCGGTAGTAGGAGGCATGCTTTCGGCCGAAGGAAGAACCGCAGACTCGGTTTCAGCCGAAACCGAGACACTCGCGGTTGGCTTAACCGCGGTTTCGGCCGAAACCGCGGACCGCGAGTGTCGGTCCTTTTCCTTACGCTTTTTAGCTAAATGTGAAGTCGGAGTCTCCGACGGCATGATATAAGCAAAAGCGGAGCCGAAAATCTCCTCTGCAAACTCCGACCGACGTCTAAGCGTCCGTCGGTTGAAGGAAGCACAGGCTAAACAAGCTGCTACGTCGTGGTCTGGGCCTAAACAAGGTAGGCAGTAAGAGTGGAAGTCTTTATGAGGTATTTGTTTCCCACAAGATAAACAGTTATTCACTTTTTCTGACATCGGCTGAGGCAAGAAAGAGTCCCCAACGGGGTACTTAGCTTTTTAGAAGTCTTCGGTAGTAGTAATCTCTGGATCTGACCGACCGGCACTTGCGAACAGCTTCTGCTTCGGGTGCCACGCGGCAAGAAAGACTGGGGAAAATGGCGTCAGCTGATGCCTTTATACCCGAAGAACTGCAGCTATGACGTCGGGTGAAGTGCGACACCAGCCGAGGCCAGACCCAGACTTTGGAATCTGGCCGACCGAAGGGCTGCCTGAGGCCAGGACAACCCATTTGTTAGGACTGCAGATGCATCCTTGAAGGACATCATAAAATGCCACACACCCACTTTAGTCAACCTTTTCTTATGTAGGAGCATTCAACCAATCCTAGGACCTGCCAATTTCAACACTTATCTCAGACCCCAAAAAGTTCAGAGCACCAATTTCTCACACAGTCTGAAAATACATAACATTAATGTCAAAATCCTCTATATAAAAATAACTGAATTACATACAAGGCTATACCACAACCCAGACAGGTTACCAGCCACACAAACCTAGCTAAAAACCTCACATAATGGGTGAAGAAATACTTCCTCCTAGCTATAACACCCTTAAAAAAGTCATAACAAAACGAACGGTAGAAATTTGCATAACATGTGAAGTACAGTTGAGGAAGTTGAACTTGACATTAACAGCAGATGTTCGAATAATCACTGTTGCAGTAACATTAGCTATATGGTTTATATCCTGCCAAAGATAAAACAGATGGACAGCTTCCGAAGTATGAGGGCATCTTCTATGTGCCCAAATTGTCAAGCAGCTCGGGCTGAGCTCACTAAAAGATAATTTTGGGCAAAGAGCCTTTAGAGCTTTCCTTCCAGCAGGGAAAGGGAGGTTGAGCCCTGAATAACTGTCTATACCCTGGCATAAAAAACACACCAAAAAGGAGGATGGATGCAGGGGGTTACTGTAGCAATGGTAATCGGAACATCTAATGTTATGGTAAGTTGAACATAGTACATTGTGTAAGTTGATCATATTAATCACTGCTGCAGTAGCCTTAGCTATATGGGTAGATTACAATAGCTAAGTACGTTTTAGAGGTGGAAGAGGTCCAAGAGCCCCTGGAGAATGGTCCTAGCGAAGTTCGTTCTGAACCTAGACATGGAATCAAGCTTGCAGTGCTTTGCAAGAGTGTAGAGAGATTACCAAGTAGCACTTTCAGAATGCTTCTAGAATCCAAACCTTTCCAAAAAGCCATAGATGAAGCCAAGGCCCTGGTACAATGGCCCATGGACCCTGCCTGGAATACATTTGTTATGGTGAGTATTACAAAAGGTTATAGCCTTAGACAATTTTGAAATATTTCATTTTGACACACGTTGTCCTTTCTTCTCATCTTCACAAGCAATGAACAATTTACCCAAAGATCTGAAATACGTAGTTGTGCTAAGATAGTATCTAAATTGTCTGTGGGCATCCGGGGTATGAATCCTTTCTCCCTCAGTTTTAGGGTCAGGAAAGGAAACGGGGACATGGACAGTTTGGCTTGATGTAAATTCTGATGCCACCTTAGGCATAAAAGGAGGATTAGCTCTCAAGCAAAACCATGCCCCTATGGAAAATGAGATCGAGTTGCAAACTCTTATGGTGAGTCAACCCTGATACCCTTCTTGCAGAGGTCACAGCAATCAGTAAAATTGTTTTCCATAAGAACCTCAAGTCAGCCAGAGTAGCTGGTTCAAATGCAGCAAGTGTCAGCTTCTCTAACACAAAATTAAAATCCCAAGGAGCGGCCACCCATTTTCTTGGAGGCCTCTTATCCAAAGCCCTTTCAAGAACATTTTGACATGAGACTGCACTGAAAGAGGTGGACTCATTTATCAGCGATTTCAGCATGTCTGGCCTTGAGAGACCTGGTTCCCCCTTGCTTGTTGATGAACAGGACTGTGGTATTGTCTGTAACCACTTGAATAGGTCCTGGGGACCAAAGATGGTTCAAAGAGTTAAGTGTCTTGATCAGACAAGCAACTCTGATATTTATGTGCTTGTGGCTGTCCTTGGTGTCCCACATATACCCTGCACTTTTATCCGCCCTGAAACTGCTCTCCAAGCAAAGTCCAAAGTGTCTGCGCTGACTGCTTTAGAGCAGGGAGCGAGAAGGGGAGTCTTGGACTCAAGGTTATCTGTTGTCTTCATCAAAAGATTTAACTTCTGACAAACTCAAACACTGGAATTTGAACAGATAAAGAATGTAGATGCTGGGACCAAAGAGATTTCAGATAACACTGTTATCTTTCTCATGTGGAGACTTGCCAGGGTTATCATGAGATTCATGGATGCTATAAGACCCAAAATCCTGAGGTACTCCCTCGTGGTGACTGAAGTCAGAGTCGAAAACCTTATAAACAGATCTAAATGAAGACATTTTTTCTTTTGGAAGAAAAGCTCTACAAGCTGAGGTGTCTGGTTGACATCCCAAGAACATAATCCTGTATGAGAGAGTCAAGAAAAGACTGGAATGTTTGCTTGGAATCCCAGCTCGTGTAAGAGATCTCACAGCCAAGAAAGATTTCTGACAATTTGAGAAAGACTCTGTAAAGATAAGAAAATTGTCTAAATATGGAAAAATGTGGATACCAGTAGCCTGCAATGAGCTACAATTGGAGCTATGCACTTTGTGAACACTCTTCATGCAGTGGATATAGTCCAAAGGTAAGGCTAGAAATTCTAATGTGATCCAGACATATAAAACCTTAAACATCTGACGTCTGGATGAATAGGGATGTGACAAGCATCTTTAAGTCTAGTGTTACCAGGAAACTTTAAAACCGAAGAAGAGGTAATAGCTTGTGAACTGACGACATTTTGAATTTGGGCATCATCACAAACAGGTTTAAGAAAGAAAGATCCAAAACTGCTCTCAAAGCATTTTCTTTCTTTGGCACTAGGAACATCCTTGAATAGAAACCCTTCTCCTCCTGGGAAGGACAAACTGGTTCGATCACTCCCTGGGATGAAGAACAGGTGGAAACAAAAAAAAGAGTCTGTTCTACAGGATGAGGAATGAAACCTTGGAAAGGAGGAGTTTTCATTCACTGCCATCTGTAACCTTGATGAATGATTTTCAAAATCATTTGTCTGAAACAATGTGTTGTCAAAGAGAAAAATGGAGATTCAGACTTTCTGGAAGAAAAATGGACCAGGATAGGAGTGGTACCGATGGTTTCCTGAATAGTCATTCAGGCTTGTTGGAGTGTCTTTGGTTTTAGGAAATTTGGGACTTTTTTTGGAGCCCCCTTATCATTACTTCTTAAATGTCTGTTTAAAGAGTCTCAACAGAAATCAGGTACTCTGTCTTTTTGCCAAAACTGGATGAGAATAAAGAAAATCCATTAAACCGGGCCTTCCTCCTTACAGATGTGTACATTGAAGCAAGTCCTGGTGGCTTTCACTTCAGCTAGAAGAGTGTCAGAATTGCAGGCTTTAATGGCCTGCCCCCCCCCCCTACGCCGTCATCCACAAAGACAGGGTGTCCCTGCGAACCAATCCCTCCTTTATGCCTAAGGTGGTCAATGACCTCTCTCTTAACCAATCCGTTCATCTGCCCACCTTTTTCCACTCGCACACTAACAAAGGGAAAAGATTACTGCACTCCCTGGATGTGCCCAGACAGCTTAGATTCTACCTGGACAAGACCAAGGCCATCAGAAAGACTTAACAGCTCTTTGTCTCCTTCCACCCCAGAGCTCTGGGCAAGGCAGTCTCCAAGCACACCACTGCATGCTGGATCAGGAAAGGTATTTGCTTCTGCTACTCTCACCTTGGAAAGGAACCACCTAAGGGGCATCAAGGCCCATTCCACTAGAGCTGTGGCCACCTCAAGGGCCTTCATGAAAGGCCTAGACAAAGCATCCATTTTGGAAGCAGCCACCTGTGCCACTATCTACACCTTCATCAAGCATTACAAATTGGACCAAGTTTCCAGAGCTAGGACAGGATTCGCCACGGCAATTCTGCAGGGTCATGTAGAACCCTCTTCATCTACCACCACCCTCTCATCCTCTTAAGCTGTGGTACACTCCCACACCTAGAATACTGCAACATATGAATAGAGGAACATAGAACAGTTGTGTAAAATCTTACCTTAACCATTGATGTCCTTGTTGCAGTATTCCTTCCCTCCCACCAGTCACCCCAGGTCTTATTCCTTACCTGTACTACCTACATTACAGTAGGACTTTAAGTCACACACCTGTAAACAACTGGCATCCCTCCTGCCTGGCCTTATTCTCTGCCTGCTGGCCTTCAAGTTCTGAGGAATGTGCGTGCGGACGTCGCATTTGAGGCATCTGGTTTGTGGCCCTGCGTGTGGCGTCCCACGCGCACTGCAGCAGCCGGGCTGAGTCTTTTGCGTGGAGGCCGACGTGCGAGTCACCTGGGGGCAGGGGTTCCTGCACCTAGAATACTGCAACATGGAAGAGGAGGACATCTGTGGTTATCGTAAAATTTTACAGAACTGTTCTTTTTTGTTTCTTTCATTTCGTATTTTATTGTGATTTTGAATTCTGGCCAACTGCAAAAATTTTATGACATGGCTTCTAACAATAGAAAGCATCTGAGTGAGGCAAAAACAGTAGTGGAAACAGTATTTCCCTTTCTTTCATTTCATTGTTTACTGTATTCTGATTTTCGAGTACTAGACTGGTGTAGCGACTTTCTGACCTGCTACAAATTCCATAGAAAGTAAGTGTGTGACAGAAAGTTGGAGCATTAGTATACACACACTTCTGTTCCTTTTTCACTTTCTTGTTTGATATGTGCTGTTTTCTGAATACTTTACAAATGCACTATTTTTTATGAGCGGGCTGCTTGTAGAAGCATGAGTGATGCAAAGTTTAAAAATGAATATACACATTTCCTTTCACTTCATATTTTATTTTTTTATTTTTTTGACGATTTCCAGCTAGTAGACAACCGCTACCCCAAAACAAAACACGTGCAACACATAGCTCACAAAGCCAGTGTGCCGAACAGTCACAGCCCTTACGGCTAAACAACACACCTGATACACTTGTAATAGGTGACTCTATCGTCAGGCACACTGACGTCCCGCTCACCAGGCTGAACAAGGAGAAGGTCACGGTGAGCTGCCTGTCGGGCGCTAGGATCCGCCACATAACACAAGCACTCAGGTCACTCCAAGGCAAGTACAAATATGACTCGGTCATTGTCCATGCTGGTGTGAATGACCTGAGACGTACCTCCCTGGACTACATGAAAAGAGACAGAGGAGCTCTCTGAGCATGTAGCCCAGGCGGTATGACCCTGACCTTGAGTAGCATCTTACCCTCACCAAGAATGATGCCACAATATGAAGACAAGATGATCAATTTCAACAATTGGCTTAAGTGTTGGTGTCATTCAAAGGGGATCCAATGCCTGTCAGCCTGGGATGACATGCTCGACAAGCCACAATGCTTCGCTAGGGACGGCTTGCACCTGTCACCCCTGGGCTTTCGGATATTGGCAAAGGCTCTTGCTACCCCCATAGTGCCTTTTTAGGCAAGGCTCAAAAGACAAACCCACCTCCATAGGTATCACAAGGGATAAGAAACTAAGAGTAATGCTACTCAACGCCAGAAGTCTAAACCTCAAGATGCACGCACTCAAAACTCTCCTTAGCATGGAGAACATCGATATCTGTGCAGTAACAGAAACCTGGTTCAAGGCTCCGAGAGCACCCCAGCACTACCAGGTTATACCTCATACCATGCTTTTCGCCCCAAAACTTGGACTGAACCACAAAGAAGGGGAGTATCAATATTAGTCAAAGATACCCACACCTCCAGGTTGGTGGCACAGCACGAAGCATCAGAGACTATCCATGTGCAACTAACTGTGGGTAAAACTGCCTTCTAGTTTATAGCCTGCTACAGACCACCCTCCCAAACACAGGAACCCCACTTGGCCTTCCTGAGAATACTGGAAAATATGAAGGTCTCTCCAAACACCATTATATTGGGCGACTTCAACTACCCAAACATAGACTGGGAGCATTACTCTAGCTCCAACACCCTAGCCCAAAGGTTCCTAGAATTTATAAACTCAAATGCTATGGAACAACTTGTTACCACTCCCACAAGAGGGGAAAACATACTGGACCTGATCATCACCAACATGGGGAAACTATGCTCCAGACCAGAAGTGTATCCCTCACTGGTAAGATCAGACCATAAACTAATCTCACTGGATATTCACATCCCGACCCCACCCCCTGCCCAGAAAACCACAGTGAAAAACTTCTCTAAAGCAAATTTCACACGCCTCAAAACCGAGGTGAAATCCTTCAAAGCCCCCGGGCCTGTGGAAAATACGGCCCAGACCGCAGAATCCTTTATAAACGCATTCTATGAACACCTTCAGGAATGCATGGATCATGCAACCCCAAATAAAACCAAGACTCAATCCTCCAAAGGCAGACGTCCTGTCTGGTGGACCCCAGCCATAAACAAACTATATAATAGAAGGAGGAAGCTACTACATGATAGAGCAAAATCCCAAAAAGGGAAGGCATCTCTGATCAGTATTAGCAAAAAACTACGGGCACTCATAAAATCGTCTAAGGCCGGCTTTGAGAGAAAAATTGCACAGGACACTAAGGATAATCACAAGGCTTTCTTTAGGTATGTTAGGAACCTGGGTGGGACTTCCCAGATATGCTCAGAATTAGTCCAAAATGGCAAAAAATACACCGAGCCCACAGACATTGCCAACATCCTAGCCGACAGGTTCAGTGCAAACTTCTCCCCCCTCTCCCCACCAAAAGGGCAAATATCTATCCCAACAGAGTGCTGCCCCCCTGACATCTCAGATGCTCAGGTAAGAGCCGCCCTCTCCAAAGCAAAAAACACAGCATCAATGGGACCAGATGGTGTCCCGGGAAGAGCTAAACCCAAATATAAAACTACTGTTCAATCTTAGCCTTACTACAGGATATGTACCCAAAGAGTGGCATACAGCAACAGTGGTCCCTCTCCACAAACGTGGTGCCTCAACGGATCCTGGAAACTATAGCCCCATAAGCCTGACTACTTTGGTCTGCAAAGCTATGGAAAGGATCATCATGGACCTCATAAATAAAGATATTGGGGACCTACAGACACTGGATCCTACCCAGTTCGGCTTTGTTAAGGGCAGATCCTTCCTCTTAAACCTGGTCGATTTCTTTGAAGCAGTCACCAAGGCCATTGACGAGGGGAAGGTGGTCAACACAGCCTACCTGGACCTCGTAAAAGCCTTCGATACAATACCCCACTCGGGCATTATAGATAAGCTCACCAGCTTAAATATAAACCCCTATGTCACTAGATGGGTTGCAAACTGGCTCAAGGACAGAACCCACATGGTTAGAATTGCTGGAGCCATGTCAGACTCCAAACCAGTTACAAGTGGCGTCCCACAAGGCTCAGTCCTGGGACCTGTCTTGTTCGGTATATATTTCTCGGCGGTACAGGCCAACACGGAAGGACTGTGGCTGACCAAGTTCGCAGATGACTGCAAACTGGGCGCCATAATCAACTCTCCAGCCGACACAAGCATCCTCCAAAAGGGCCTCACAGAAACAGACAACTGGTGCCAGAGCCATGGCCTCAAGCTAAACGCCAAAAAGTGTATAGTCATCCCCTTTGGCAAAAACAAAGTGCCCACAAATTACCACATAGGTGGTAATCCATTAAGTACAGAAGAAGTCATTAGGGACCTGGGGACCCAAGTTGATAGCAATCTCTCATTTGACAACCACATGGCCAAAGTGGTTAGAAAAACATTTTATATAGCCCACCTAATCATGAAGGGATTCACATCTAGATCAGGGGAGGTCATCGTACCTCTTTACTCATCCCTCATCAGGCCCATAATTGAGTGCGATGCCCCTTTTGGGATGTACCTTACCAGACACCTGCAGCAACTGGAAAGACCCCAAAAGTACCTCACCAAGAGGATCAAAGGGCTCAAACACATGCCATATGCTGCCCGGTTAAAGAAACTTCAGCTCTACTCAGTGGCATACCGCCTGCTCAGAGGCGATCTGTGCCTGACGTATAAAGCCATGTCCAACCCGGAATTAATGGACATGCTGCACCTCAGAAAATCCAAATCCCATCAAGCTACTGGCTCGAGACTTGAACCTCAGCACTGAAATAAATAGGACATGCTGGAGGGACAGATTCATAAACCAGAGGCTCCCTTCACTCTGGAATAAAATCCCAGTCCAGGTTAGGCAGAGTCCCTCATTGACTCTCTTCAAGAGGAATCTTGATGAGTGGATGGGAGATCGTAGGTTTATCCCGGCTATCACTTCTGTGCCACTGTTAGACAGAGGCACAGTATACTAACCTCAAAAAAAGGCATAGCAAAATTAATTTAAAATGGGTGGCGAAAGCCAAACACACTCTGGCTAGGCTTATAAATGCCCTAGGGCAGATAGCCTAGTATGAACTTATGAACCTACTGTACGTGCTACGCCAAATGCACTTTCTACTGTACATGCTACATCTTCATAGTATCATAAGACGTTACTTGGTTAATGGCCCTAGGGCCCTTACAAGCCTAGCAAAGATCTGCCCTTGTTTCAACGATCAGCACCCAATGCCCATGTCTAAGAGGGACTGAGGTGGAACCCCCAGGGTGAATTTACGAATGCTCATCCAGACTGTTTGAAGATTTGTGTTTGGGGTGGGGAGGTTGGCACAATGGTTAATGTGCTTACCTTACAGACAGAAGGTGCAGGGTTTGATTCTCACATGGGATAATTGGCTAGGCTTAAAATGGCCCACAAGGGCAGTTAGCCTAGTACTAACCAATGAACCAATTAGACAGTTTGGAAACTTACAATTTGAAAAATTAGGCCCAACAATTCGGATTCCTTGAATCGGCTCTTCACTTTAACCACACATTTTGATCACCTCTGCAGCAGAGGTGCCAAACAGTAATAGCTATCCAAGGGAAAATTTAAAATCTCATTTTTTATGCAAACCTCCAGTTACAGTGGCCAAAGCTGCTGTTGCTGACTACTTTGATCCTAGAGCTTGAAGGACCAAGCCAGGTTGAAATCCTGGTACTGCAGATTATTTTTCTGACTTGTGATCTTCTTGTTTGAACCCTTGAGGGAGGTAGTGAAGCTATTATTGACTGCTGAAAATTGCTCCTATGAATTCCAAATTTTCGGCTGGTTCCAGTTGAGACTTGTAGTTTAGGTTATTCCCAGATGAGAACAAGTCTGAAGAACCTAGCCTCTTGCCCATATCAACTAATGCCTGGTCGGAGTGGTAATGAGCCGGTCATCTAGATATGGAAACACCCAGAATCCCTGCAGTCTCAAGTGTGCTGCTACTAAAGCCAGACACTTGCTGAACACCCTGGGGAATGTGGTGAGACCAAAGGGTAGAACTCTGAACTGGTAATGACTGGCTCCCAGCCGAAAGTGCAAGTACCTTCTGGATCATTTGTTCATCTGATAGCATGCATTCTGAAGGTTTATCAAGCACAAACAAGGGAGAATGGACTGAACTGTGACCATCTGAAACTTGGTGTATCAAAGTGACTTGTGCAAGTTGCGGAGATCCAAAATTTGTCTCTAGCCCCTGTTTTCTTTGGCACTAAACAGAACCTGGAGTAAGTTCAAGATTCTATCTGGTCTGGTGGGATCTCTTGAATGACTTCTTCTAGCAGCTTTTGTATAAGAATTGATGCTTCTTCCCTATGACTGGGTGGAACAATTGGGGATTTTCCTAGAGATTGGAGGTGGAAGGGAAAAAAGTATTCTGTAGCCCCGGAAATAATTCTCTACACCCAAGTATCTTTTATTATGACTAGCCAGGCTCTCTGGTGCAGGGGTAATCAACTCCCAACCATCTCCAGAGACGGACAATCAGGCCTCCTTTTCAGGAGAGCTGGTAGTGTCTATCCCAGAAAGAATTTGTGGACCTCTTGGTTTGTTGAACTCCTCTGCCACAAGGGCAACGTCAACAACTGTAGTTCCCCCCTCTGCTCCTGTGGGACTTTTCTCCACACGTGTCCTGAAAAGGACCCTGGGATTTCTTGAACATCTTTCTACCACCTCACTGATTCCTTGAAAATGATCTCCAAAGGGTCGAAAAACATAACCCACTTCAGACAGGTTCTTTCCATCCGCCACACACACCTGGATAATGTGTCCCTCACTTTGGGGCCAAGTAAAGACGTGCCGTCAAAGGGAGCATTGATAAATTAAGACTTGAAAGGCTGCGCAAAATCACAAACACATCCAGGCATGTCCCTGATGAAAATGCGTGAACCCACTGCCCTTGAGGTTCCTTTGGCTACATGCAAAATGACCCTCACGGATAAATTCAAAATAGATTGCAGGGTAGTCAACTGAGAAGTCACAGACTACTGGACCTCTGCAGAAACGGATCCTGAGAGGATATTTGACAATTCCTTAATCAAATCCCTCTGTAGCCTTGTAAAATGCATCAAATAATTCAGCGACCTTAAGGAGAAGGTTACAGAAGCAGAGACATGCTTCCCAAACCTGTCCATTGTCCTAGACTCCCTGTTAGTGGGCTTAACAGTGGAACTCACTTAAACAAGTTCCTTTTTGGTGGTCGCCAGCATGACCATGGCATCAACAGGCACCTCTCTACTTGACAACTGCGTATCAGAAGGTGGTGCTATAATCTTGTCCTATTCCCTTGTATTGGTTCAACTGTGTCAGGTTCCTTCCATGCCCACCTAGAGACCAATTCAATAAGCTGCCAGCGGACAGAGTAACCCAGGAGGTAGATGGGCCAGTATCAAAAGCCTCCAGGAAAACAGATTCCTCGAATGAAGGATTGCTGGCGCCCAACCATCTCTGTTTTAAATCTCAAAGATGTCTCCAAATGAAACATCTTCAGAAGGTGAACGTGGGGACCCTTCACATGCAGTAAAGTCCACATCCCTTGTGACAGACTCTTCTGGATAGTCCAAGTGCTTCCTCTTGCACTTCTTCCAATGGACTTCCTCAGTGGGATGCTTCGGGGAGGTATCAGAAGAAGTTAGAATATCCTGCTGGGAAGCCTGGGGTTCTCGAGCTGGCTGTCCCTGTGGTAAAGAGTGATGCGGCTCCAAGTGCAGAGACATCAAGTTAGAAGATTGAAGATCCGAGGGGGTTGGATCCATCCCTTCTGCCGGGGCAGAAAAAAAACCCTCTTCATAGATTTGAAGGCAGACCTCTCTGGAGAAAGAGAAGACCTCTGCTCTGAAAAGAGAAGCTTTTGAACCACTGTCCTCCCCCCTGCTTGGAAAGCAATCTCCCAGGGTGGAAGCTGGCGCCGAGCTATCCAATGCCAAGGCTCCTAGGTGCAGAGATGACTTAAGACTCCTTCAGAGTAGACTCCTAACACCTCAAATCTGACAGGGAAGCTTCATCTCGGAGAGTTCTCTGGATCCAACTGAACAGGAGCATTCAGAGTAAACATTAGATCTGAAGATATTGCTATCTTCAGGTCCGAGCCAGACCGTGCCAGAAGGCTCGGATCCAGGGACTCAAACAGATGAAGGAATCAGAGAAGGAACTTGTAGTAGGGGGTGTAGTTGAAGGATGGACCCCCTGACCCGAAGGGAGATATATATATATATATATATATATACATACACACACACACACACACACACACACACACACACACACACACACACACACACACACACACACACACACACCTTGTATAAATTTATATTCAAATATCTACTTCAGGTCTCGGCTTAAAAAAAAAAAAAGACAAAAATAAAGGATCCACCCCTTTCATGCTTAAAAACTGAAAGAAAATCCTTGGTACAGCCTGCAAAGATGATCATTCTCTAACATCACAGCTGGGACCAGGCTGGCAAGAAGATGAACACTAAATGAGTTCTGTTCCACTTTGGGAAGAAAATACAAGGAATGAGCCCAATACAATGATAGTCCTAATGACAAAAAGGGACACCAATACCAGAAATGGGCTGGTGAATGGGTGCAAAAGGAAACTGCTCTATTCAAATTTTTCGTATTGTTACACTTAGCCCTTTCAACACTCACCTGCTTCTTATAATTCTCCATTTCTGAAAAAGTTTAGAATTCAGCTTCAAGTGGCACATGTTCCATACTTCCTAATCTCATTTCCTTAGATTAAACCCTTCCATTGAGTGTTTCATTCCTTTTAATTCTGCTAATCACTTCAACTCCCTGCTTTGCAACATTTTTCAGGCTACAACAGCACTTTTCTAATCCCCAGCCTGCAACGCTTCCAAGCTGCAGTACTTCAGAGTTCAAGTCCCTTCCTTTTATTGGTTCTTTAAGTTAAACCTATCTCTATAAACGGTACAGGTTCTTCCTCACTTTGCGTCTGTACCCAAATTTTTGTACCTTTAAAAGTTTTCTAACAGTACACCCTGCTCTGGTCTTTGCAGGAGTTATACACTCTAATGAATGTGTCCGAGGTTGTACACCTTGGTAAGTTTATACCCACTTTTCCCCCCTTAAACAGACCACCATATCAAAAGCAGAAACTTCTTTCCATTGGCTCCACAACTGTTTAAAGAGGGGCAAATTGTTTGGGATTATCATGATGTGTTAAATTGGAAACCGCAACAAAAGAATGGCCATACTTCTGGCTGAGCAAAAGAATACCATTTCTTATCACCATGAATACATACCACTGTCACTGCCTTGTTTTCAATAGTTTTATTCTTACAGTGTTCTTTGTGTTACCATACTGATGGAATCTAATGGTCCTTGCACTTCTCCACCATCAATTAAGACACTGCATTTAAATTAACCCGGCAACTGTACAGTAACAGAATGCAGTCGCAAACATTCTTGAAGATGGTTTATGTTCTAGAAACAATATCACTGCTGGCTGTTTTCAGACTGCATAATTTTCATAGCTTTACCAGTTTTACTATCATTAGTATAAAATTTATTTATGTGAACCATTTCCCACATTTCAAACAGAGTACGCCTATAGCTGTTACTTTTTCTTTGTTATTAACATCTGACATAGGTTCTACTACAGGTCTAATCAGCTCATATTTATATACAGTTTCATGGCACAGGAGTCCTAGCACACAATATTCAGAGTTTGTAGGGTCAGTTTGACAGGATCCTATTGAAACGTTGGCACAGATTGGGGGGGGGGGCAAAACTAGATGAGAAGAGCAAATTTCCGACATTGCTCTTCTCCTTTAAACTTCAATTCTGTGTGTGGGGGGGTCAAGTCCCGCTGCACCCCAACTCACACCAAATCCAAGATCACCTTACCTCCAAGAAAAGGGAATATTACAAGAAAGGCAGCCTTGAATTTAGTATATGCAAGTCCATTTTTTTCAGCCAGTCATTCTTTGTGTTTTGGGATTCACTGTAGTGGGTCTCAACATTGCAAATGGTTACCCAATTTGACACACCTCTTTCCTACAGCAGTCGGTAAAGACCCTTTGAATTCATCATTTATTATTTGTATAATTTTCTTATTATGTTGACCCTCTGGCTGAAACCCTAAATTAATAAAATGTTTCAAGTTTCTTAATTGTGACCTTACTCTTGTTATGGGAAAATTTCCAGCTATGAAACATTTGAGCTTTTTTCCCCTGAAGTAACACCAGATCTGGACAGTAAAGTCCAACTTTAATCAGTCCCCTCCAATTCCTTCCAGGAAGTCTCACAGTGGTTCTCCAGTTAACTGGACTGGGTTGATAAGATCCTGGCAACTCAATCCCATGCCTCTTGTGGGCATACAACTACACCTTGAGGTCCTCCCTTCAGGTAAGTTGTTTTAAGGGCGTCACTGTCCTTTGGGGAGCCATCAACTTTTCTACAGCAACTATCACTTTGGCTGCAACTGCTCTACTGTGGTCATCTTAGCATGTGGATCTAAAAACATTTCCACCATACCCATGAACTCTCTCCTTCTTTCTGAAGAAATTACAGTAATACTGTTCGTAAAATGTTTCAGACTTTAGCATTAATAACTGGTGCCAAAATGCCTACTGCAATTCACCAAAGGGAAGACTAATGCAGCTGATACAACCAATCTTTATTAAAGTACAGCAGTTTATGAGGGAAGAACCTGCCTTATTTGCACTTTTCTAAGTACAACAAAGTCTTGTGGCTTAAGTAAATGCACGGCAAATACTCTGACTCAATCTTATACTGAAGCACTTCTGTTAATCTCTTTCTCTCGCTCTTTCTCCCTCTCTCTATGCTGTCAAGGAGCAATTTCTAGCTTTCCTCCAAGACCTTTCTTCACCATAACTGAGTGTCTCTCCCTCAGACCCACTGCTCTCAACTCCTGGTACTTTTCCACAAAAGACAAATTACATCAACACCGCATTAAATAAAGGTGATCTTACTAAAACAACCATCTACCTAACTGATCTTAAAGTAATAGTAACACTTTGCAAAGCAATTACTTCATTCAAAGAAGCATCACTCTTTATAACGATAAAAAAATCCATAGTAAACACTACTTGCAACACTATTTATATGTTTAGACACACACATACACCATCACATACAAAACAAGGAATGTTTGCATACCCCAAAGCAAGAAGATTTTATATACAATGCACACATAAATGTATGCACATACTTACCAATTACAAAGCTTCCCTTTGCCACTTTGTTGAAGGTTCTGCTTGAGAAGGCGGTTTATGTGCAATTTGATTTTTACTTGAGAGATCACATCAATGATCCATTCAAGTCAGCTTTTTGGATTAGACCGTACTGATATAGCCATTACCAGGGTCTTTAAACAATCTCCACACAGAGAGAGATTACCATTTTAATTCAGTTGCAGTCCTAACCAATATTCTGTTTACATTTTCAGAGGATCGTGCCAGATTATTGGACTGGTTGGCGTACTATTGTGGCTTCACTGTTGCAAACCCTGGAATGATTTTACTACTTTGCTGGAAGAACATAAGTAGTGGTTTCAGGGTATAATGGCACTGTTCCTTACTCGGACTGCTGCATTCCACAAGGTTCTATACTAGGTCTGCTACAGTTCACCACACATGCTTCTCTTGGGAAATGTTACGTAGAGTAGAGGCTTGCAATACAAGTATTCTAATGACATACAAATATAAACTTTTCCTACCCTCAGGAGTCTGTCAACTTAACTATTTAGCTAGTTACCTGGAATGCATACACACACAGATGGGCAACCATCAGACAAAACTCAAATACCTATCATTCATGCCAATTTGTGGGAGTCTCTGATAGTGCTGTCTTTCCAATATTATGAAGAACTTTTGAAGGATCTTGGTGTAATTTTATTACTCTAGCAGTCTGAAGATAACACCACTGCTCAATTCTCATGAAAGCCAAATATCTGCCAATCCAACTAAAGTGTTTCCTGCTACTAGCTCTCTACTATGCAAACTACTAGTAATGGAAACCTTTCCCTTCTCAGCCAGCAAACATTCCACAAGGACAATTACAGTTCATGTACTCTTCCATCCACTACCCTTCCCTTCTCATTCCATTTACTAACCATTTCAGCAACCACAGTTTCTCTTTTCTTACACCAAATCAATGGGACTTCACTCCTAAAATCAGAAATGTAAATACTTGCATATCTAATTTGCCAGCTGTAAATGTACCTTCAATAAATAAATGAATAAATAAATAAATATCCAAGTTTCTGCAGTCCTAAATGTACAGCTAATAATAATGTACTTATTTTCCTTTCAGTTTTGACACCAGGCCACTATTTATCCCTTTCATCCTACCACTTTCTGCTATCCTGTCATACTTAACTCATTCACTCCAATGGAGCTCAGGAAGTTTGCTCTATAACTTCCCATGGGCGGAGCCAAAGCCTTTTCACAGAATCAAATTATGTCCTCACATTTCGAATAAATGCTCATATCTCTGGAACCATACGGATTATGAAAGTAGTATATATGGCAAACTCTTAAGCACAAACTATTTTTATGGTGGTAGCATTCTTTAGGTTCTAGGTCTTAAACTGAATTTTATAAATCACAGTAAACACAAACTATTACATTTGTAATATTTTGTTAACTTAAAATATCTCCGCAACTACTCAAGTTACACACATACTGTCAAGCAGCATTTTGTTAATCTAGCTGAAAGCTTTCATATGAGGCTAAGGAGTTCTATCTGTGTTACTTGGTTGTTGGGATAGTTAGAAAAATGTGAAAATTATATCTATATAAATTATTATAAAAACAACAGATAATATCTATTTACCTGTACTAGACAGAGGTTAAATATTAATGCAGTTGAGTTTGCTATTGTGTAAGCTTTAAGATGAAATCCTTTAAAACCTTGTACATAGCATGTTTTTACAATTATTGATAGAAATATGAAGCAATATTTGACGCCTAGAGGCGTCAGTAGAAGTTAACTGCAGATGCACTTGGAGGTGTAACTCTGAGATAATGAGTTAAATACCTCTCTCACCTCCAACCCCAGACCACTACGTATCCTTTTTCTCCTAGCACCTTCAACTACCATCTCATACTCGTGTACATTCCTCCCTTATTCCTTCCTTATCCAACAATTACAAGCTATCATTCTTTCCCTTCAACACATTACTGCCCATAGTACAATTAACATGCAACCTTTCTTATCTTATTTGCATCAAGTTACTGACAAATTATTTTACAGAGATGCATCTTCTACACCTTCATTCAAATTTCACTTAAGCATTCAAACGTTTCAAAAAGCTTACTTTAATTTCATTATTTACTTACTACTTATAAATTATTACTGCTGAACTGACTACGTCTGAATGGTTTGTAAGGATTAGTGTTGTACCCCACTGGTCAAACTGAAATAAATGCTAAACTAACATTAAAAAGACTAGCCTGCAGCAGTTATGAAGTCCTATTTCCATCTTAGGAAAACTGCACTCAAACACTTCATTCCGCTTGCAGATTTCCCTACCATAACACATACCCCAATGCCCCCCCCCCCCAATTTGGATTGCTGTAATGATCTATGTTGGGGCTCCCAGATTCAAAATGTGATCACCTGCAGCTCAAACAACTCCACAGCCTGGCTACTAAATGAGGTACCTAAATGCCAAAACTATATATTGCACTGGTTCTGCATGGGCTGCAAAGGCCTCCCACCAGGAAGTGTACCATCTACAAAGTTCTGTTCCTGTGGTATCTAGCCCTAAATGGCATGGGTTCCTCTTTACATTCAACATTTGCTAGCCTGGTACTTGCCATCAGTTCCCAGTGCCACACTTCTGGAATCTGCTACCTACCTGACATAGGGAGTTCCAGCCATGTTGGTTTACGTTTTCCCTTAAGACCTATTTATCTATCTGAGCTAGCCTATGCCTAATTCTGTTATTTTACTAGTATTTGTTCCATTTAAATCCCATGCTTTTATTTTATTTTACCTTTCTGCATGTCCTCCTCGTGCTCACATTAATTTTCTCTGGATGCTCTGGTTTCTTCCCACATTCCAAACAAATGCAGTGGGTGGGCTGGACACTCTAAAGTGACCACAGGTGTGTGTGTGCACGCAAGTGTGGTGTGGAAGAGTTACTGCAGCAGGGCTAGCCACCCGGCAATGTAAACCTTGGCTTTTAGATGACTGTTACCATTGAAGTGACACCTCAACCCCATGTGTAAAAAAGAGAAAAGGGATTGTGGATAGATTTGTTAACCAGGTCGGTGTAGTAGTCCAACAGTCCTTTTCAGGTATAACCTAGGCGCTGACAGCATGAAGGTAAGATAAATAGTTATGTTTAAAAAGAACCCTTTGTATACTTTACATTTGTATTCTGTTGTATATTACGCAGTGAACAGGATCAAGTGGTTTAATAAACAAAGCTAGGCTTGGCTTCTAAGGGCTCCAGAGCCGTTAGCCTAGTAACCTCCTATGATATGTGAAAGCTCTCACATGCAACTATATGCCTAAATATGTGTAGATATGTACTATTTACTTATTTATTTATTGATATTTGATTACTGGGAAAGTCTGACTGGTAGAAGCCCATTTTCAGAGGAGGCCCAGGGAGAAAAGCTCCAAACTGCAAAACATTTTAAGAACAATAATTATACAGTCTTCAAAAATAAAACAAAACATGTACAGTTTAATAATTATAACAAATTAGACAAAATATAAAAACATTGTCATATAACTTGTATCTGTTCTTAACCAATCATTTAATATTTAGAGAAATTTCAGAGAGTTTATAGAGAAATTAAATGCAAGTTAGTCTAATACAAACAGGAATTACAATATGAAGTAAGAGAAAAAAAAAAACAGGCTTATGGTACATTTACAGAGAAAGGCAGGGAAAGTACAGTTTTGTACCTACCATAAATGTAGATGTTAGAGTGTTCACCCTGCTACAGTCATCACACTTGGGTTATCCTGCTGTCAGGCAGTCCTGCAGTCGGCCTGAGTTCCAAAGTCTTGGTCCGGCATCGGTTGCTGTCGCTTCTTCCCTGATGTCAGTGCGCCAAGGGTATATAAAAGGCATTCGACGCCATTTTCTTCAGTTTTTCTTGCCCCAGATGTCAGGTGCCCCCAATAGGTAGGCTATATATATATATATATATATATATATATATATATATATATATATATAAATAAAAGTACATATAAAAATAAAACAATACCTTCAGGCACAAGCAAATACACCACAGAGGTTGTATAGGATAGAGTGGTACAGATAAGTCCAGCTAGTTCAGAGGGGATGGAGGGAGGGTAACCTGGACTGCAGCAGGGTGAACACTCGAACATCTACATTTATGGTAGGTACAAAACTGTACTATGTTCATTGTGTTACCCTGCTGCAGTCACTACACTTGGGTTGAATCCCAAAGCTAAGGATGGGTGGTGGAGTTAAACAGGGTTAGAAGAAGCTAGTAGGCCCTGCAAAACTGCAATGGCAAAACCAGCTCTGGTCTTAGAATATAGTAAGTGATCGTGTTTGGTGAAGGTGTGCACTGAACTACAAGTTGCAGCTTCCAGAATATCCTTGGTTGGCAGCCCCCTGAGAAAGGCTGCTGATGTAGCTGTAGCCCTGGTGGAGTGGGACCTAATGTTAGCAGGTACTGGTTTCCCATGATGCGTGTAGCAGAAACGTATGCAATGCCCTATCCATTTTGAAATGGTCTGTTTTGAGATAAATGTTCCTTGTGATCCTGCAACATAGGCTACAAAGAGCTGGTCAGATTTTCTGAAAGCCTTAGTTTTATTCAAGTAGTAACGTAATTGCCTGTGAATGTCCAAAGAGTGCAGGAGTCTTTCCCCTTTGTTCTGGGGATTTGGGAAAAAGGTGGGCAAATGAATGGTTTGGTTTAGGGCCACACTGGATACCACCTTTGGCATAAAGGAAGGGTTAGTTCGTAGAGAGACTCTGTCTTGATGAAAAATGAGGAAAGACTCCACTGCCATTAGTGCCTGTAACTCTGAGACTCTTCTAGCTGAAGTTATTGCTAGTAGCAGGGCAGTTTTCCATGAAAGGAATTTTAAATCAGCTGAAAAAGCTGGTTCAAAGGGCAGCAGTGTAAGCTTTTCCAGAACAAAACTGAGATCCCAAGTAGGTGTTGGTGCTCTTCTGGGCGGTCTTACGTTCTTAGCCCCTCTGAGGTACTGTTTTAGGAGTGGATGTGAAAATAAAGGAGGATCCGTGTTGTAATGAGCTGAAATTGCTGAGGCGTGGATCTTAATAGATGAAAAGGAAAGTCCTTTGTGCAACATCTCAGTTAAATATTGTAGAATCTGAGGAATGTTTGGATCAAGGGGATTTTGGCCTTTAGCCTGGTTCTAGGCACAAAATCTTTTCCATTTGTCTGAATAGGTTTTCCTGGTGCTGGGCCTCCTGGCCTCCAGAATGACATCCATAACAGCTTTGGATAGAGGTGTGAGCTGGTTGTTTAGGTAATTTGCCATGCAGCCAGGTTTAAAGTCTTGAGCTGGCTGTGTAGAATCTGATTGTCTCGCTGTGTGAGCAGGTGAGGAATCTGTGGTAAAATCCATGGTGGGCCGTGGGCCATGTTCCTTAGAATTGGATACCAGTGCTGGCGTGGCCAGTCTGGTGCAATGAGTATAATTTGTGGCCTCTCTAATCTGACTTTCCGCAGTACCTTTGCTAGAAGAGGCAGTGGAGGAAAGGCATACATTGTTAATGTTTTCCAACTGAATGAGAGGGCGTCCACTTTCCAAGCTTGTGGATGGAATGTCCTTGTGCAAATTTTTGAAGTTGGCAGTTTTGGGGGTTGGCAAACAGATCTAGGTCTGGGCGTCCCCATTTTTGAGTTATCATTGCAAATATTTGTGAATCTAGTTTCCACTCGTGGGGATCCATGATGTTTCTGCTTAGGTCGTCTGCCAATGTGTTTTTCTTTCCTGGCAGGAATTGTGCTTGTAATTGAACCTGGTAAGACAGTGCTGTGTTCCACAAGGTCATTGCTTGCCTGCATAGAGGGTAGGAATGTGTGCCCCCTTGCTTGTTTATGTACCACATTACTGTGGTATTGTCCGCCTTTATTATTAGTTGCCCTGGGTGTAAGAGGTCCTTGAAAGCTGTTAGGGCATTCTGTACTGCTAGCATTTCTTTTTGATTGATATGCAGATGCCTTTGATCTGTAGCCCATTTGCCCTGAATGCACTGTCCTGCCATGTGTGCTCCCCAGGCATAGTCCGATGCATCTGTTGTCATAGTTTGCCTGGCTGTGGGTAAGGCGAAAGGCTGACCCTTGTTGAAGTGACATGCCTGTGCCCACCATAGAAACTCCTGTTGAAGGCAGGGAATGAGTGGTATCATTGTTTCCAAGCTGTGGCTGTGCTGAGTCCATACGCTTTTCAGGTACCATTGTAATTTCCTCATATGCAGTTTTGCAAATGGTATTAGTAGTATGCAAGATGCCATGAATCCCAAGGCCTGCAGAATTTTTCTTGCAGGGAGTTGGGTCTTTGTTGCCATTATTTTGAAGTATTGAGTCAGCTGTTGTTGCTTGTCTGGCGTGAGATAAGCCCATCTGGGCCATTGTATTCAAGCTGGCACCCAGGAATATTATGTTTTGTGAGGGCACTAGTTTTGACTTATTTTCGTTTACTGTGTGCCCTAGGCAACTTAGAAGGTGTTTGACAAATGCCAGATGCTTTAAAAGAATGCCTTTGCTTTCTGCTTGAATAAGGCAGTCGTCCAGGTATGGGTACATTTGAATTCCTCTTTGTCTGCAGTATGCAATTACTGGTGCCAGGCATTTTGTGAAGACCCTGAGAGCAGTAGATAAGCCAAAGGGCAGTGCAGAGAATTGATAATGGGTTGAACCTGCAATGAAGTGTTTGTATCTTCTGCAATTTTGTCCGATAGGGACATGCAGGTATACCTCCTTTTGGTCCAACGTTACTAGCCAAGTATTCTTGCCCAGCATGGGAAGAAGCTGCTGTAGTGTTAGCATCTTGAATTTTGGTACTTGTAGATAGGTGTTCAGAATTGAAAGATCCAGAATGGGTCTCCATGCTTTGTCTTTTCTTGGGACTAGACAGAGTCTTGAGTAAAATCTGTGTCCTTGCTCCTGTGTAGGTACCTGTTGAATGGCTCTCATGTCCATGAGAACTGTAATTTGTTTTTGTGCCTCTGCCCATTGATTTGGTGGCAGGTTTGGCATTCCTTTTATCCTTGGCAAGGTATGAAAGTGGAATCTGTATCCTTGTGAGACAATGTTTAGGACCCATTTGTCTTTTGTGATGATGTGCCAGTTGTCTGCAAAGAGTGCTAATTTTCCTCCCAAGGGAGCTGCCAAAAGAGATTTGCTTGGTAGTTTGAGGATTGAGTCATTGTGTTTGTCTTCTGCTAGCTTGGGGCCTGTCTTCTCCTCCTTTCTGGGTAGCAGTACCCGATTGGCGAGGTTTGTAAGGGCCTTGTGACTGACCTCTGCCCCTTGGGCATCTGTATTTGCCCCTCCGTGATCTGTCAGAAGCTGGAAAGGACCAGTTTTTTGTTGGCCAATTTCTGCTGAAACAAGGGGGTTGTACCTGTAAAAAAATCATTGACCATCTGCATAGACTTTGCCTTATCCTCCATTTTCTTTAAAACCTCTTCTGCTTTGACACCAAATAATACATCCTGTTGTAAAGGTGCATCCAATAATTTTGCTTTAACATGATCAGGTAGGGTTTGTTCTTTTAACCAAGCATGTCTACGTATGACAGACCCAGTAACAGCTGCTCTGCAGGAAGCTTCCAGTGAATCAAATCCACATTATAAAGTATGCTTGCCCACCTGTTCAGCTGCATGCAACAGATCCTGCATTTCCTTGAATTCAGACTGTTCAGAATGTGTGCTCATTTTTTGTTTTAATTGAGGCATTAGGAATTGCTGATATTTCAGCATGTGGAACTGACAATTTAATGCTGTCATAGCCAGAGTAGCTGAGGTGTATATCTTCTTTCCCCATCTATCTAGGGCTCTGGAATCCCTTTCAGAGGGCAGAGGATTTCTAGCCATAGAAGCTTTAGCCCCTTTGGGACCCTGGGAATTTGTTTCTGGGTCAGCCACAGGGCTTTTATAAAGGAATTTGTGTGAGTGAGGTACTCTGTAGTATCTGTCTGGTTTGGCTGGAGCAGGAGGTAGAGAGTCTGGATTTAGACTAGACTCCAAGTAAACATCATCCACAATGTCTAAAACTGAAGGGATAGCAAGTGGTCTGTGCTGGGGTAGTAAAAGGAACTCTCGGAGCCTTTTCTTAGAATCAGAGTAGTCCTGGCCTTCCCAGTGGAAATGTTCCCTCATGGTATGTAAAGTTTCCCAAAAGGAGTAGTCTTCAGGGGGAGGCGCTGAGGGAATAGAGTCTTCAGCATCAGAGTCTTCATAAGGGGGAAAAGTGTAATCCTGTTCCTCAGAAGAATCTGAGGAAACTGAAACCTGGTCAGAGGAAGCATAATCCTCCTCTTGTCTTGGTCTTTTATCTGGAGGGAGATGGGAACCCCTGATTAGGGTAATAAAATCTTCAGCCATCTTAAGCATCTGTTTCTTAGGCATGGAGCCCTGAACTGTAGACTGATGTACAGCCTTTTTTGGTTTCAATGGAGTTTTAAGCTTAGCATAAGATTTAATGGTGAGTGTAGTCGGTCTGAAGACACCTTCTGCAACCGAGGGTGTCTCTACTGCACCGGGATCTCCTTCTGCTCCTGTGTCAGAAGGGCCTAATGAAGATGGCTGCGACGGCCGAGTACACTCCGCTTGAGAATCCGCAGCTGTCTGAGGTTCCAAATCTGCGGTTGTCAGGGGCTGCGTAGGCACCTCACTGAAACCGGAGAACCGCCGACAGGCCCAGCAGAGGCCTTGGAGTCTGGCTTGTTCCTAGGCTGCCTGTCCTTATCCTTGCGTTTTTTATGCAAGCCGGTCGTCGGCTGCTCCGACGGCATGATATAATTAAATTTCCTACCAAAGTAATGTCGTGCGAAATCAAAACGGAGTTTGATAGTTCGTTTATTAAACCTAGCACAAAACTGACAACCTGTGACATCGTGGTCTGGGCCTAGGCAAGGAATACAATAAGAATGGAAGTCCTTATGAGGTATTTGCTTCCCACAAGAAATGCAACTGTTAACTTTTTCTGACATCGGGCTGAGGCAAGAAAAGGTTCCCCAACGGGGTACTTAGCTTTATTGAAGACTTCGGACTGAAATTCGATTCGAAAATCTCAGGTGTCGGCTGACCGGCACTTGCGAACTGCTTCTGCTTCAGGCAAGAAAGACTGAAGAAAATGGCGTTGGATGCCCCTTATATACCCCTGGCGCACTGACGTCAGGAAAGAAGCGACAGCAACCGACACTGGACCAAGACTTTGGAACTCAGGCCGACTGCGGGACCGCCTGACGGCAGGATAACCCAAGTGTGATGACTGCAGCAGGGTAACGCAATGAACATCAGAAATTGATAGAAGCAAAGAAGTGAAGAAGGGTGAGTGAGGAGGTACAAGGAATGGAAAGGTTCTTGTTCACATTTAGGAATATTGTTTATCTTGGTTTTGAGCAAGAAAAGAGCCAGAATTTAGCTAGGAAGTCTTTTAGAGTGGTTTTGAAAGATGGGAGGGAGGTTACTGAGCTGATGGATACAGGCCTTAGCAACCTTGTATAACTACCGACAATGCCCAGCAGAACCTTGTATAACTACCGACAATGCCCAGCAGATTTAATAGGTTTGTAGACAGGAATGTTTGGTCACTGGATCACAAAGACCAACTGGGAACATAGTTGTGTAGAATGTTTTAAGTGCTGAACAGGCAGATGTATGCTGGATAATTTTATAGGTAGTAAAAAGTTGTGTGTATGCTAGTTGATGAGGCAGTTCTAACAAATTTAGGCTTTTTAGTGCTATACAGTAATGGGTTCTAAAAGGGGCAGTTGTGTAGGGAATAGGAGTTCTTCCTGCGGAGAATGTCTAGCAATTGTTTTTGACTACAATTTTCAAATATTTTGGTGAGGGGAAACAGGACTCCTATCAGGTTTAAAGTTATTAATGTCTGCTGAATTTCCTTCCTTTGTTCAGAGGGATAACTTCTGACTTTTTCTAGAGAGGGAAAGTGGTTTTCCTGGACTAACCTACTTATAAGGATTGAGACAGGACAGGCAATGCTATTTTGCTATTTTCAGGTGCTCGCTTGAAACGTCATCAGCTGAAGAACAGCATGGCTTAACGGTAATTTTATATAGGCTGAAGGCACAGGTTTGAAGGTGAACGTGGATGTGGTGATCTGTGGCTGTTATGCAGGGTTGGGATTAGATGTTGAGGAATCCTTTGTTAGAGATGCTACACAATCTACAAAATAAAAATTGAACTGTATTGCAGTTTCGAGTTATAAGGAGAGGGTTTTGGGGCTGAATTTTGGCTGGGATGCAAGATTTCTTCAATGGATGTCCAAACGTTTTAGGATTGCGTTTAGTGCTATTGTGAAACTTACTACAGTATACTTTGTCTACATATATTTCTTTTTTAGCATGACTGCGAAGTATTCTGAAGTTTAAGATATTGAGGTTTTTACATTTTTGCCATTCTTTCCATGCTTTTTCTCTATCCTGCATTGGCATTCTAGGCTTTTTGGATAACCAAATTGTATTTGTTTTTAGTCTCTTCCTTCTAGGGAGGTACAAGGCTATTTAGGACAAAAAGCTGTACTAAACTCATTTACTATATCATCCAAGGGAAGGATTTTCAGAAGTTCCAGTTAATAGAGGACAGTGTTAACAACGAATATTTCTGGGTTAAACTTGCTGTTTACCTGGATGTGTGAGATATCTGGTCATACAGATTGGGAGATGATCACTGAAAGAATGTGACAATGTACCTGTGAGTATTTGCTAGGGTCTGATACTAGGAGATCCAGTTTAATAGGGAATTTGATGTCTTGCTATAAAGTGTTGTGCTATTAATTACTTGTGTGAAACCAAGTGCCTGCTAGATGTAGGGGAGTTAGACTTCATATCCAACCAATTAACATTCACATCACATAGTAGCATTTTTTCTTGTGGAAATGTTATGGATATCCTATGTATCTGTTTTTTTTTCGCTCTCCAAATCTTTTGAGTTTCTAATAACATGACGACAATGGACTCCATTCCTAAGTCAAAGTACGATTAAAGTTCATGAAATTAGTGTTGTTTCAATCTTTGATGCGAGCCAGAAGTGCTCTTTGCAGCACCCGTAACGTGCCCAGTAATGACTCCTCCTGCAATTTGCACGAGTGATTGTAGATTCTTTTTTATAAAGACTCCTACTACTACTGGAACTGTCTGGGTATCTTTCTTCCACACTGCTCTCATTTCTGCCTGCAAATCCAGATATTTTATGACTTTGTCTCTCTCTGTGCGCAAGATACTGTAGTCACTGGGTGTGGCAATTTCAATGATCAATGCTACTTTTGTCTTCTTTTCATGGACCACTATAACTGGTTTTCTAGCATCTATCATTTTTCTATGATGCTTTGTGGCTCATGTTTCCAGTGTTTTTCAGCCAGTTCAGCACCATAATGTTTGCACAATCCCCAGTGCAACGGTCTTGCCACATTATTATGCCTTTCAGTATACAGTCCTTCTTGCCATTAGTATATGTCAAAGTCAGCAACGAGGTGTGCAACTATTTCCATTTCTGTTTGACGAAACATCCATTGGTCTATTTCTCCCACATGTTCAATGGACTTTGTAAACCAACGTGTATGTAGCCCACTATTTTGTGCCGCCAATATTAACCTTTCATCTCTTGGTTTGAATTGGACTCTCCTTAACCATTCCTGCATTTGTTCCTAATCCACACGAGGTTCTTCCAGAAGTTTTCTATATTTGCAACTATATTTATGCATTTAAAAAAAAAAGGAAATGGCACAACAAATAAACTCAGAACCAAAACAAGTGCCAATACTGCAGAAGTGGATTACTGAATAAAGCCTTACAAAGGATTTTTTTTGGTTTCGGCTCTTCTGTAGTATTGGCATTTGTTTTGGTTCTATATTTATGCATTTTCCACATTTCTTGCCTTCTCATCTGGTCCTTCACCTTACATTCTTACTTTCGTTTCTAAGCATATTCGCCGATATACTTTTGCTAGACTAAGCAGGGAAGTCATCTTAAGACTTACTCTGCTCGTGCTTCAAAACTTTCACTACATTTGGGTCTTGTGAGATCAGCAGATGTGTGGAGTCCCACGACTGCAGGTCTATACATGTAATCAATTTCAAGGAGGCCCATCCCTCCTTCGGAACGGGGAATACATCATCTTGATATGCACTGATTTTTAGAAATCATTTGGTGAGCATGAAGCATCCTTCTTATTTTCCTGTCTAATCTTTCCAACACGTTTTGAGGCCAGTCAATCACTCCAAAATTGTAAGTTAGGACAGGAAGAGCAAATTGGTTTACAGATTGGATTTTTGTTCCTAGATCTCAGTGCTGTTTTCAGGATTAATTTAAGTCTGCTAAAGTATTCCTTACTAAGTTTTATTCACATTTGTTCATGTTTTATTATTGATTCTTCATCAATTCCCATATATATATATATATATATATATACACATACATACATACACTCCCTCTTGCTCAAGTTCTTTTATATTACATTCAAAGTCCCAAACTGATATTTTCTTGGTGCTGCAGTTTTCCTGCTTTAAAGGTTGCTTCTGCACATTTATCAAGACCAAATGACATTCTTATATCTGAAAAAAAATTGACAACTTGCAGTTGAGCTTTCAGTTCCTAATCTGATGAGCTATACAGTTTTAAATCAATCGACAAAGAGAAGATGAGAAGTCTTTACACTTTGTTGTTTTGTAGGAGCCAAATTATAGCCATGGCCTAAGCTGTTAAGTAGATAGCTTAATGGGTTAAGGGCAAGGCAGAATAGCAGCAGTGAAAGTCACCCTAGAATATCCCCCCTTTGAATTTTTATCCCTGGAATAATAATTTGTCCTTTATTGTGACTTAATTGCAAAGTGGTCTGCCACTGTTTCACAGTCACTATAATGTAGTAAATCAGTGTAGGGTGTATCTTGTACATTTTTAAGCACTGTTTTATCCATGAATGTGGGATACTATCAAATGCTTTTTTGGTACTTGCGTATTATCACAACCACATTTCTAACCCCATATAATTAAAAACATTGTCGGTCACCTAAAACTTTTGCTGACTTACATGCAGTAAGCCTGAAACCCGCAGCAGAATACTGTTAGAGATGTTTAATTTCTGAGAAATAAGTAAGCTGTGCCTGTCTTTCTGGGGCTGAAAACGCATAATAACTTACATCGTTTACTCGCAGACAGGATCTGAGCAAGTGAGTGTTGCTATATTAGCAACAGTTCTGGAGTACTTTCTGCTCCACAAGTTGACGTGCACTAAGTGTAAGAAAACACCTACGAAGGAGCTTGACTTTCAAGCAAAATAGGGTCATGCCATATGTACTGAGTACAGACACCAGATTGTCTGAAGAAAAATAGCATTTGGATGCAACCATGTAAATGAAGGTTCCATAATCAGAAGTCTTTCTCAAGGGTTGATTTAGGAAGCTCGTTTTAAAAGTAGTACAACCAAGATAAACACTTAGAGAATCGCAGTTCCCCTGCTTTTCTGGGCAGAGTGGCACACAGAATGGTTGTAGGCTGCATGTTTTAAACAATGCACTTGATGACCGTTGTTGCCCGTTTGCAGGTGGCTGGCGATCTCCTGCTTGAGCTTCTTATTCTGATCCCTCTTTTCCAAGCAATATGAAAGAGTACTAAGTGGAAGTTTACCCGCTCATTTGTACTTGTACAGAAATACATATTACTTATGATTGTATATAATTATGTAGTTGTGTCGTTAAAAACATTACTAATTACAGAAGGTTAAAAATGTGGTTGTGATAATACGCAAGTACCCTTTTTTGTAGTCAATCCATGCCATACTTAAATTCTTCCCCTTTTTCCAGTTCTCCACTATGACTTTAACAACTGATCCTTTGTTCCACAAGACGTTCTTTTATTGCTCGTTTGTTCTATTTCCATAACTGGATAACAAACCACTAAACAGCATACTATCTCAATTTCATAACTGGGTAACAAACCACTAAACAGTGTACTCTCAACTTCAAAATACAAAAATGTCACACCAAAAGTCCTAGCCAAATGTTTATTAACCACAGTTTTAGCGCTTTTGTTCCAAAACACAGGAACTTCATCAGAAACTGTAACAGAGTAACTTCCTTCCTTTCAAAGACTCAGAAAAAGGCTCCATGCAACATTTAAAGAAACACACACACTTAATTAGACACTTAAAAGTAGCTTTAGAAGTACATACTCAAAAAATGCTTTTATAAAATATACTTATATTTTTAGTATATTTGCAACAGTGCAAGATAGATCCTTATCTGTTCTAATACTGTGCATTGCTTTTATCACATCTAAGTATTTTTGCTGATCTGTTCCCTTTTTTATACTCTTCTAACAGTGACACGTCTCGTCTTAGTTGCTTTACAGTTTTCTCTATTCGATACTTCCGTGGTGGTATTCAATTTCTCTCCTTCCTTTCCCTCACGTGTTCTTGTGGTAGAACTTTCAGTTATTAATTTAGCTGCATATTAATGTATGGTGTTTACTTCTATTATACTGCATGATCTCTATGGACAGTCCTAATTATTGTGCTCATTTATTTTATCAAACTTCTGACTTATGTTTTATTGACCTTCTGCAGTCTATTTCTTTTCACTGACCTTAATATGTCTATCTCTATCAAGCAAATTTTCTCTTAGCTCGTTTTCTTCTAAATTGAGGGCACTTTTTTTGTTTTCCATTTCCTGCAGGCATTCCATTGAAAGTCCTATCACATCTTCCTATGGCACATTCTCTTCAATTTCATCATGTGCTATCCATTGCTCTGTCATATGGGAACTCACTGGGCTATCACTCCTCAAAACTGACTGCATCAGAGTCTCCACAGTTTCTTCCCTTGCTGTCCAGCCTCCAGTGAACGGTTATACTTGTTTCCTGTGGAAGGCTCCAAAATATCTTCATATGGCACCTGACCAATTGCTTCCCGTTCCACTGGTTTCCCCTTAATTCGAAGGTCCATCACTCTATCCTGTTGTGTTGATTTCCGAATTAAGATTTTCTACACCAACTCCTTCACTTCGGAGGTACTCCACAACCTCAGTTTCTATTTCTTTAACTTCTCCATTCATCATCATCTTCTTTCGGCTGTTCCCGTTAGGGGTCGCCACAGCGTATCACCTGTTTCCATTTCTTCCTGTCCTCTGCATCTTGCTCTGTCACACCAACCACCTGCAAGTCCTCTCTCACCACATCCATAAACCTTATCTTACGCCTTCCTCTTTTCCTGTTACCTGGTAGCTTCATCCTTGGCATATTTTCCTGTTACCTGGTAGCTTCATCCTTAGCATCTTTTTCCCAATATACTCTGCATCGCTTCTCAGCACGTGTCCAAACCAACGTAATCTTGACTCTCTGGCTTTGTCTCCAAACCTTCCAACCTGGGCTGACCCTCTAATATACTTATTCCTAATCCTGTCCACCCTCGTCACACCCAGTGCAAATCTTAACATCTTTAACTCTGCCACATCCAGCTCAAACTCCTGCCTTTTTGTCAATGCCACTGTCTCCAACCCATATAACATAGCTGGTCTCACTACCCTCTTGTAGACCTTCCCTTTCACTCTTACAGGTACTCGTCTATCACAAATCACTCCTGACACTCTTCTCCACCCACTCCATCCTGCCTGTACTCTCTTCTTCACCTCTCTTCCACACTCACCGTTACTCTGAACTACTGGCCCCAAGTATTTAAACTCATCCACCTTCGCCACCTCTACTCCTTGCATCCTCACCATTCCTCTATCCTCCCTCTCATTCACACATACATATTCTGTCTTAGTCCTGCTGTCCTTCATTCCTCTTCTCTCTAGAGCATATCTCCATCTCTCCAGGGTCTCCTCCACCTGCTCCCTACTCTCACTACAGATCACAATGTCATCTGCAAACATCAAAGTCCATGGGGACTCCTGTCTGATCTCGTCTGTCAACCTGTCCATCACCACTGCAAATAAGAAAGGGCTCAGAGCTGATCCTTGATGCAACTCCACCTCCACCTTAAACACATCCGTCACTCCCACCGCAGACCTCACCGCTGTCACACTACCCTCGTACATATCCTGTACCACTCTTACATACTTCTCTGACATTCCTGACTTCCTCATACAATACAACTCCTCTCTAGGCACCCTGTCATATGCTTTCTCCAAGTCTACAAAAACACAATGCAACTCCTCCTGACATTCTCTGTACTTCTCCATCAACAGTCTCAGAGCAAACATCGCATCTGTAGTGCTCTTTCCCGGCATGAAACCATACTGCTGTTCACTAATCATCACATCCCTTCTTGACCTAGCTTCCACTACTCTTTCCCATAACTTCATGCTGTGACTGATCAATTTAATCCCTCTGTAGTTACTACAGCTCTGCACATCACCCTTATTCTTAAAAATCGGTACCAAAACACTTTTTCTCCATTCCTCAGGCATCCTCTCACTTTCCAAGATTTCATTAAACAATCTAGTTAAAAACTCCACTGCCATTTCACCTAAACACCTCCATACTTCCACAGATATGCCATCTGGGCCAACAGCCTTTCCATTCTTCATTCTCTTCATAGCTAGACTTACTTCCTCCTTGCTAATCCATTGTACTTCATGATTCACTATCCCTACATCATCCAAACTTCTCTCCCTCTCATTCTCTTCATTCATCAACCCCTCAAAGTACTCTCTTCATTCATCAACCCCTCAAAGTACTCTTTCCATCTCCTCAACACACTCTCCTCGTTTGTGAGTATATTTCCCTCATTATCATTTATCACCTTTACCTGCTGCACATCTTTCCTAGCTCGGTCCCTCTGTCTAGCCAATCGGTACAGGTCCTTTTCTCCCTCTTTAGTGTCCAACCTTTCATACAACTCTTCATATGCCTTATCCTTCGCCACCTCTCTCTTTGCCATACACCTCATCTCCTTATACTCCTGTCTACTTTCTTCATCTCTCTGACAATCCCACTTCTTTGCCAACCTCTTTGCCTGTATACTCTTCTGTACTTCCTCATTCCACCACCATGTCTCCTTGTCGTCCTTCCTCTGTCCCGATGTGATACCAAGCACCTTTCTAGCAGTCTCCCTTACTAGCTCTGCTGTAGTTACCCAGCTATTTGGTAACTCTTCACTGCCACCCAGTGCCTGTCTTAACTCCTCCCTGAACTCCACCTCACAATTACCCTTTTTCAATTTCCATCATTTGATCCTTGGTGCTGCCCTCACACTCCTCCTCCTCTTCTTGATCACCAACGTCGTCCTACAAACCCACCATCCTATGCTGCCTAACTACACTTTCTCCGGCCACCACTTTACAGTCTCCAATCTCCTTCAAACTGGCCCTCCTACACAAGATATAATCCACCTGTGTGCATCTTCCTCCACTCTTGTATGTCACCCTATGCTCTTCCCTCTTGTTAAAATACGTATTCACCACAGCCATATCCATCCTTTTCGCAAAATCCACTACCATCTGACCTTCGGCATTCCTTTGTTTAACACCATACCTACCCATCACTTCCTCATCCCCACTGTTCCCTTCACCAACATGCCCATTTAAATCTGCTCCAATCACCACTCTCTCACCCTTGGGTACAGTCATCGCCACTTCATCCAATTCACTCCAAAATTTTTCTCTCATCCATTGCACACCCAACAATGTGGAGCATATGCACTAACAACATTAACCATTACACCATCAATTTCCAGCTTCATAAACATCACTCTATCCAAAACACTCTTCGCATACTGTTCCTTCAGAATAACTCCTACGCCATTTCTCCTCCCATCCACACCATGATAAAAAAATTTGAACCCACCTCCGATACACCTAGCCTTACTCCCCTTCCATCTGGTCTCTTGCACACACAATATACCAACCTTCCTTCTGTCCATCATATCAGCTAGCTCTCTCCCTATACCAGTCATACTGCCGACATTCAAAGTTCCGACCCTAACTACCACAGTCCTAGCCTTTCTCCTCTCTTCCTGCCTTCAGCCATGCCTTCCCCGCCTCTTCTCCTCCTTTGGCCAACAGTAGCCCAATTTCCACCAGCACCCTGTTGACTAACAGTAGTGGTGGCGGTCGTTGTTAACCCTGGCCTCAACCGATCCGGTATGGAAATATTAACTGGTGACTGCATGAAAAGATTTGGAGAAGTTTTACGCCGGATGCCCTTCCTGACAAAACCCTCCCCATTTATCCGGGCTTGGGACCGGCACAAAGAAATGCACTGGCTTGTGCATCCCCAGTGGCTGGGTTTTCTTTAACTTCTCCATTACTAATCTCATCGCCAAGGTGCCAGCTCGACGTTCAACCTTCAACGAAGGCATGCCCATCTGCACATGTCTTTCGAACGCCCACCCAACCGCGGGGAGGACATGCAGACTCCACACAGAAGGCACTCCCCACACTCCAGCCAAGAATCTAACGGGAGAACATCTTGCTGTGAGGTAACAACGCTACCGCTGCACCACGGGTTAGAGAAGTGTGATGGGGAGAATTATCTGTGTGTTCACTGTGATGGACAGGGTCAGGAATACAGTGTGCTTCTCCTAGAAGGATGTTAGTATATTGCAGAATTCTGTATACCTTTTTGGAGAGGTTTCCTGCTCTTAAGCTTGTTTTGGTTTGACTTGAAGTGCAGTTGGTCAATATTTGGAATAAAGGTGACAGACAATATTAAATAGGTATGGTGCAATATGTTGAGAGTGTATAGAAGTATGAATAGGTGGCTGGGAGAGAGTTGGAGAAATATTGAAAGATATTACTGAGTCATGGTAGGATGAAAGATAGCACAGTATGAGGAGAAAAGAGAATAAGCTGAAGCGTAGCATAATTAACTACAAGAATTTGTATTTTATAGATGTCAGGTAGTGGGGAAGTAGCAATGAAGAAGGAAACGGGAAGTTGCAGGGCAGTAGGAGATTTAGTGATGGTGGATTCTGAAAGCTGGTAAAGGATAGGTAAGGAGAGAAGTATTTTCTATAAAAGAAGAGAGTTAGGTTGTCCTGGTATCTTGTCTGGTATGCATGGAATAGAGGGGTATGAAAGGCTAGAATATAATGGTGTAGTCAAAATAAGAAGAAATGAGGGCTTATTTGGGAAAAGTAAGATACAACGGGGAATAGATAGGTACTATTGGGAAGGGAAGGGATGCGTTTAGGAATGGATAAAATGCAAATCAGTATGGGAGGAAGAAAGATAGTTGGAAATGAGATGAAAATTAAATGGAGACAGGGAAGTAAGAAACAAAACACAGAAGTGTATGTACAGAAGTAGTAAGGTCATTTGGGGAGGGTTTTTGAATACGAGTCACACAAGAAATGTGTGCATAGGAAGTATAATATTAGGGTAAAAGTGGGCTGAGTGGGGATTGAGGGTAGGGAGTGACACTAATCTTAGATTAGTGGGTTTTCCACCCTCAAGTCAAATTATAACTGAGAGCAATCAGTTTACAGCCAGTACAAAGCAATTAAAGAGCAGCAAAGTGTAACAGGCTGTCATTTCCAGAGGCTAAATAACTGGCATATGTAGCAACACAGCAAGGTTCTTCAAGATAAATGTGCTTACATTGCACAATGACATTCTCAGTAAACTTGTAAAAGTAGGACTTTGTGGCAGAGCTCCCACAGTATCAAAGTCAGATGCAGTGACTGCAAGCTATTATACAATGACAAAATTCTCAGTAAACCGCCAGGAGTAGGGCCTTGTTGCAGAGCTCCTGCATTTTCGAGGTATGATGTAGTGACCACAACTTCTGCTTTATGAAGAAAAAAGTACAGTTTTGTACCTACCATAAATGTAGATGTCCGATAGGTATGCATCTGCAGTCCTTGCATATGGGTTGTCCTGCCTCAGGCAGCCCTTCGGTCGGCCGGATTCCAAAGTCTGGGTCCGGCGTCGGCTGATGTCGCCCTTTTTCCCCCCGACGTCATAGCACCTGGGGTATAAAAGCATCAGCCGACGCCATGTTCCTCAGTTTTTCTTGCCCCAGATGCCAGGTGCCCTCTAAAGAAGGCTAAATTTTGGAGAAATGAATAAATTCCAATCATGCAAACGAATAAACAACAAATACACCATAAAGCATAACCCCAGCTAGCTAAAAAGAGGGATAGGTACCCAAAGAATACCACAGAGGGGTAGGAGGGAGGGAAAACCTGACTGCAGATGCATACCTATCGGACATCTACATTTATGGTAGGTACAAAACTGTACTATGTCCTTCAAGGATGCATCTGCAGTCCTTACATATGGGTAGAATACCATAGCCAAGCTGGGGGTGGTAGGACCTAAGAAAAGGATGGTGTAGCTAACATGCCCTGCAGGACTGCAGTAGCAAAGCCTGCTCTGGATCTGGAATATAAAGGCAGGTTGTAATGCTTGGAAAATGTATGCACAGAGCTCCATGTAGCAGCTTCTAAAAATGTCCTTTGTAGCCACCCCTCTTAAGAAGGCTGTGGAGGTGGCTGTTGCTCTGGTGGAATGAGGTCTGATGGCAGCTGGCACAGCTTTTCCATGAAAAGAGTAACAGAATCGAATGCAATTTCCTATCCATTTTGAAACTGTTTGTTTGGAAATTGCTCTTCCTTGTACACCAGCAGCGTATGCTACAAACAGTTGGTCAGTTTTTCTGTAAGTCTTAGTTCTGTCCAAGTAGTAACGCAACTGTCTGTGAATGTCCAGGGTATGCAGAAGTTTCTCTCCTTTATTTTGTGGATTTGGAAAGAAAGTAGGCAGGTGGATAGCTTGGTTCAGTGAGACCCTGGATACCACCTTTGGCATGAATGAAGGATTGGTTCTCAAAGAGACTCTGTCCTTATGGAAAATGAGAAATGGTTGTACTGCCATGAGGGCCTGTAACTCAGATACTCTTCTTGCTGAGGTTATGGCCAGAAGGAAGGCAGTCTTCCAAGACAGGAATTGTAGTTCTGAAGATGCTGCTGGTTCAAATGGGGGTAGCGTTAACTTTTCCAACATGAAGTTAAGGTCCCATGTAGGCACTGGTGGTGTCCTTGGAGGGTTGATGTTTTTTTATCCCTCTTAGAAACTGCCTTAGCAGAGGATGAGAAAATACAGGTGGATCAGTGTTGTACTCTGCTGAAATAGCTGAAGCATGAATTTTTATGGACGAGTAAGAAAGGCCATTATGGAGCATTTCAGCCAAGTATTCAAGGATATGTGGGATGTTCATCACTGTTGGATCCTGACCCTGTGCGGTGCTCCAGGTTCGAAATCTTTTCCATTTTGCTGAATATGCCTTTCTTGTCGAAGGCCGCCGTGCTTCCATGATGATATCCTTTACCCTCTTGGATAGTTTATCCTGGTGAGGAGTCAAGGTATTTTCCAGGCTGTCAGTTGCAAGGTTTTCAGGATGGAGTGCAGAGTTTTGTAGTTGTGCTGTGTCAGAAGAAGTGGCCATTGTGGTAGGGGCCACGGGTTCGTGCGTGTCATGCTCTTTAACAGTGGGTACCAGTGTTGTCTTGGCCAGTCCAGAGCTATCAGAATCACTTTTGGTTGTTCTGCCCTGATCTTCAGTAAGACCTTGTTCATTAATGGGAGAGGTGGGAATGCATATACTGTTAGAGCATTCCAGCTGAAGGATAGGGCGTCCACCTTCCATGCTTGAGGATGGTATGTCCTTGTGCAGAATTTCTTCAGGTGATGGTTGTGGGGGGAGGCAAAAAGATCTATGTCCGGCCTTCCCTAAGATTGTGTTATCTGAAGAAAAATGTCTGGATGCAACATCCATTCGCATGGATCCATGGTGTTTCTGCTTAGGCTGTCCGCCAGTACATTTTCTTTTCCTGGTACGAACTGGGAATGCAGTTGTATATTGAGTTTTAGGGAAAGTTCCCAAAGATTCATTGCCAGCCTGCAAAGAGGATAGGAATGGGTACCTCCTTGCTTGTTTATGTACCACATAACTGTGGTATTGTCTGTCTTTATTAGCAGGTGACCTTTATGCAGGAAATGTTTGAAGGCCTCAATTGAATGTATCACTGCCAGCATTTCCTTTTGGTTGATGTGCAGGCACAATTCCTTTTGAGTCCACTGCCCCTGAATACATCTGCCCTTCATGTGCGCTCCTCATCCATAGTCTGAGGCGTCCGCTGTAATGGTTTGGCTGGTATGAGGCTTGCTGAAAGGTAGGCCCATGTTTGACTGACTTGCTTGTGCCCACCACAGAAATTCCTTTTGAAGGCATGGAATGAGGGGGATCAAGACTTCTAGGCTGTGACTGTGTTGAGACCATAGACTCCTTAGGTACCATTGCAGTTTCCTCATATGCAGTCTTGCTTGTGGAATCAGCAGAATGCAAGATGCCATGAAACCCAGGGCCTGCAGGATTTTCCTTGCAGTCAGCTGGGTTTGTGTTGTCAGATTTTTTAAATAATCCGGTAATTGTTCTTGCTTTTCTTCTGTGAGAAAAGCCATTTGGGTGTTTGTATCCAGCTTTGCACCCAGAAAAATTATTCTTTGGGATGGAACAAGTCTTGATTTCTGAAAGTTGACTGTGTATCCCAAGGCCTGTAGTAGGCGGATGGCATAGCTCAAGTGTTTTAACAATGTTTGTTGGCTGTCCGCTTGTATAAGGCAGTCGTCCAGGTATGGGAATATTTGAATCCCCTAAAGTCTGCAATGTGCAATTACTGATACCAGGCATTTCGTGAATACTCTGGGCGCAGTAGATAAGCCAAAGGGCAATGCTGAGAATTGATAATGCTCTGAACCTGCAAGAAATCTGAGGTGTCTTCTGCAACTTTGTCTGATAGGGACATGCAGGTATGCCTCCTTGAGGTCTAGAGTTACCAGCCAGGACCCCTTGCCCAGCATGGGAAGGAGCTGCTGTAAGGTCAGCATTTTGAATTTTGGCACAATGAGATAAGTATTCAGTGCGGACAAGTCTAGAATAGGCCTCCATTGCTTTTCTTTTCTTGGAACAAGGAATAGTCTGGAATAAAATCCTTGGCCTTGTTCTGTGAAAGGGACCTTTTCTATTGCCTTCATTTGTAGTAGTTTGGAAATCTGCTTGAAAGCCTCTGCCCTTTGATTTGGTGGCAGGTTTGGCATGCCTTGTCTTTTTGGTAATGTATGAAAATGGAATCTGTATCCTTTGTCTATTATTTGCAGTATCCATTTGTCCTTTGTAATACTGTGCCAATTTTCTGAGAATAAAGATAGCTTTCCGCCCAAAGGTGCTTCCAATTGAGCCCTGGTTGGCGGAGTCAAAGTCAAGTCATTGAGTTTGTCCTTGTGCAGTAGATGTAGGTCCTGCACTACCTCTCTGGGTAGGAGGCTGCCATTGACGTCCTCTGTAGGAGCCTCGAGCTTGCCCTCTACCTCTGTCACGCCTGTTTTTCCCTCTTTGAAATCTGTCTGTGTCCGGAAAGGACCAATTCTTAGAAGGCCAATTTCTGCTGAATCTTGGTGGTTGGACCTGGAGAAAATCTTTGACTGTTTGAACTGATTTAGCCTTTTCTTCAAATTTCTTTAAGACCTCTTGAGCCGTGGAACCAAATAACTTTTGTTTTTCCAGTGGTGCATCCAGAAGCTTTGCTTTAACATGATCTGGCAGTGTTTGTTCCTTCAGCCAAGCATGTCTACGTATGACTGCACCTGTCATTGCTGACCTACATGAAGCTTCCAATGCATCATAACCACACTGTAAGAAATGGTTGCTAACCTGTTGAGAGTTATGCACCAGATCCTGAAGGGCCTTGCGGTCTAGGGGTTCGTGTGAGGATAGTTTTTATGCAAGTCATCTAACAGATACTCTTGATACTGTATCATATGGAATTGACAATTTAATGCTCTCATAGAAAGAGTGGAAGAAGTATACACTTTTTTACCCCATCTCTCTAAAGCCCTGGGATTCCCTTTCAGAAGGAAGTGGATTCTTGGCAGTGGTAGTTGTAACCCCTTTAGGGCCCTGGGAAATAGTTTCTGGGTCAGCAGAGTGGCCCTTGTAAAGGTATAGATGTGAGTCCGGGACCCTGTAGTACCCGTCAGGTTTGACAGGGGCCGGAGGAAGGGAGTCAGGGGAAATACTAGACTACACAACTTCTATAACATTCAAAACAGGAGGGATAGCCAAAGGTCTATGCTGAGGTAAATGTAAAAAAGTCCTTAACCTCTTTCTGGAATCAGAGAATTCCTGGACTTGCCATTTGAAATGCTCTCTCATGGAGTGAAGGGTCTCCCCAAAGGAAAACTCTTCAGGTGGGGAGGCCGAGGGAATAGATTCCTCTGCATCAGAATCCTCGTAGGCCGGAAGGGCCTCCTCCTGGTAGTCCGAAAGGACAGAGTCATCTGAGGCCTTATCAGAAGACTGGGGATCTGTCTGCTCAACCCTGGGGGCCTCTTTCCTGGAGGAGGTTGAGAGCCCCTGTCTGGATGTGACTGAGCCCCTGATTAAGGAAATAAGGTCCTCAGCCAAAGTTAAGATTTGTGAACTGGTAGTGGATCCCTGAGGAATAGCCTTGGGAGGGAGAGATTTTGGCTCTTTAGCAGCTTTAGCCCGTGTAAAGGCCTTAATGGACATGGATACAGGAGGCCTGGCTGCCCCACGTGCTGGGGTAGATTTATCAACAGAAATGGTGTCGGAAATTTCCTGAGCACCGGTTTTCAGATGGAAATTCTATGACCGACTCAGGGATGGCCTCCGGTACCGAAGTTACCGGTTGTGCGGTGTCGTCAGTCTGAAGCGGTAGAGATTCAGCTTCAGAAGAGACAGAGACACTCGCGGTAGGCCTAGGAGTGGAGTCGGCCAAAACCACGGACCGCGTGTGTCGGTCCTTATCCTTTCGTTTTTTGGGTAAATGTGCTGTCGGAAGCTCCGACGGCATGATATAACAAAAATTGTCCCCAAAAAATTCCTCTGCAAACTCTGCCCGACGCCTTATTGAAGGAAGCACAAGCTGAACAGGCCGAGACGTCGTGGTCTGGGCCTAGGCAGGGTAAGCAGTAAGAGTGGAAATCCTTATGAGGTATTTGTTTCCTACAAGATAAACAATTATTAACTTTAACCGTTTGATCTGACATCGGCTGAGGCAAGAAAGAGTCCCCAACGGGGTACTTAGCTTTTTTGAAGTCTTTGGTAGCTGAAATCACAGGAGCTGGCCGACCGGCACTTGCGAACTGCTTCTGCTTCAGGCACCTCGCTGCAAGAAAGACTGAGGAACATGGCGTCGGCTGACGCTTTTATACACCAGGCACTATGACGTCGGGAAAAAGGGCGACATCAGCCGACGCCGGACCCAGACTTTGGAATCCGGCCGACCGAAGGGCTGCCTGAGGCAGGACAACCCATATGTAAGGACTGCAGATGCATCCTTGAAGGACATCAGTGACAGAGTATATACATAGATACATATATTTACACGTTTATATAGGTGTGTGTGACATCCCCACGCTGGGCTAGTAATCAAGGAGCCTGAATCCTCACCACTGACACTGGACAGGGATATGCACTTGGAAATACAAATGGATACATTCAGTATTTCCAGATGCAGACCGCTCTGCATCAAGTACATCTTCCCTTAAGAGCACACAAAGCACACACTCAGCCCGGGGTCTGGGTGTCTCCATCTGCCTCTCCCCAGATCCGCAATTAGGCTCCCCACTGGCACTGTGAAACCAGTGCTTTGTGTCCCTGCCCCAAATCGCTGACAAGACACACACACCTGGGAAAGGCTGGCACAGACTACCCGCTCTACCAACTTTGCTATACGGTAGATTCATTGCCAATAGTCACTTACTATAAGGCTCTCGAAAGGGTATCCAATTATGCTGACTGAAATTAATATTAATACAAATAGTAATGTTGACCAAACAGAAAGGCTTTCAGGAGTGGCCAGAGTTCATCACCAAATAAATATGTGAAAATATTCTCAAAGCTTAAATATCTTCTAAAAGACCAGCCACAATGAAAAGTTTACATATATTTAATAATAATAAATAGAAGAACAAGAAAATACTAAATATACATTTACAGTTAAAAACAGAGTTCAAATCACATGAAATATTGAAAATAACAGTGATGGACAGACTTGTATGAATAAAGAAAAACAATCTCTAAACTCAGCTTCACTATATTCCTGACTGAATCTAGGAGAATTACTACTCCCTAATAACTTACTTGGGATCAATAGTTCAGAGTAATGGTGAGTGTGGAAGACAGGTGAAGAGAGTACAGGCAGGATGCAGTGGGTGGAGAAGAGCGTCAGGAATGATTTGTGACCGACTAGTACCAGTAAGAGTGAAAGGGAAGGTCTACAAGAGGGTAGTGAGACCAGCTGTGTTATATGGGTTGGAGACAGTGGCATTGATAAAAAGGAAGAAGTTAGAGCTGGATGTGGCAGGGTTAAAGATGTTAAGATTTGCACTGGGTGTGACGAGGGTGGATAGGATTAGGAATAAGTATATTAGAGGGTCAGCCCAGGTTGGAAGGTTTGGAGACAAAGCCAGAGAGGCAAGATTATGTTGGTTTGGACATTTGCTGAGGAGGGATGCTGAGTATATTGGGAAAAAGATACTAAGGATGAAGCTACCAGGTAACAGGAAAAGAGAAAGGCCTAAGATGATGTTTACGGATGTGGTGAGAGAGGACATGCAGGTGGTTGGTGCGACAGAGCAACATGCAGAGGACAGGAAGAAATGGAAACAAGAAGTTATGTACTCACCATAACGTTCGATGTATGTAGTCCATCTTGCCTGACATTCTTACCCGTGGGTTCGGAGCTGAATATCGGCTCCAACTCGGCCAAACCTTTCTAGCTCTAAGTTTTCTATTGGCTGGGCTAAGCAGGTATCCCATGGTGCACTGCTCCATACCCCCAGTTCTAGTTTGCTGCAAATACTCATTCATACCCCATGCATACACAACATCCAGGTAAAAAAGAATAAGCTAAAGGTAAAGGGAACTCTGTAGATTGAAACCTAACCTCCATATCCTCCAGGAAGGGGGAAGGTGGAAGGGTAAGTAAGAATGTAAGGCGAGATGGACTACATACATCGAACGTTATGGTGAGTACATAACTTCTTGATGTTATGTAGTCCAATCTTGCCTACATTCTTACCCGTGGGACAGCGTCCCTAGCACCTACATCCTGGGTGGCTCATAGGAAAATACTCCTGAGTACTGTGGAACCAAAGGACGACCTGCCCCTAGATACCACATCCAATTTGTAATGAGAGACAAATGTGTAAAAAGAAGCCCAAGTAACTGCAGCACATATATCATCCATTGACAAGCTGGCTTGATAGGCTGTAGATGTAGAAACAGCCCGAGTAGAGTGAGCCTTGACCGGAAACAGCAGGTCCTTTCCTCCTGCGGAGTAGGCGAAAGAGATGCAACTAGATATCCATCTGGATAGGGTGATTTTGGAGACAGGGGACCCAATTTTGTTTTCCGAAAAGGAGACAAGTAGTTGATCAGACTTCCATATATCTTTTGTTCGGTACAGATAGAAATGTAACTGTCTGTGTACATCTAATTGATGAAATTTAAATTCTGCCTTGTTTGAAAAATGAGGAAAGAATACAGGCAACTCAATAGACTGATTAAGATTAGATACGGAAGCCAGTTTAGGAAGGAAAGAAGGGTTTGGTCTAAGAGAAACCCTGTCTTTATGGAAGCTCAAGTATGGAGGTTTGATAGAAAGGGCTTGAATTTCTGAAACTCGCCTAGCTGAAGTGACTGCTGTTAAAAATGCTGTTTTCCAGGTAAAGAATTTCAAGTCACAGGTAGCTGCAGGCTCGAAAGGTGGTGAAGTAAGGGCTTGTAGAACAAAATTGAGATCCCAGGGGATGATAGGTTCGGAGACCGGAGAAGGGAGTAACAGAGTACCCTTCAGGAAAGCCTTGCACAGTCTGTGAGCCATGAGACTAGGCTCATTAGCAACATAAAAATTAGAGCTCGCTGCCAACTGAACTTTTATGGTAGCCAACGCGGAACCCTGATGGAAAAGCCTAGACAAAACCCCCCAAGACTGAAGCAATCGGGGCTGTGTAAGGATCAATTCCTTGGGTATGCGTCCAAATAGAAAACCTCTTCCATTTGCTAGAATAAATCTTCCTAGTAGATGGCTTAGGAGAGGAAGATAAAATGTGAACTACTTCCGGTGAAAAATTATAAAGCCTAACTAACGATGGAAGTGGAGTAGCCAGGCTGTCAACTGGAGGGTCAGAGAGGTGTGGAACTGTCCTGACATGTGTGTCAGTAAATCTGGTTGAGGGTCCAGAATCCAAGGAGTGTCCACAATGTATAGTTGGAGAAAGGAGAACCAGACTTGACGAGGCCAGTGTGGAGCAATCAGAATCATTCTGCTTCCCAAGGATTGTGCTTTCTGAATCACTTTTGACAGCAAGGGAAATGGAGGGAAAGCATAAAGCAGACCGAAGAGCCAATCGTCAACTAGAGCGTCCCTGGGTGACTCCCCCTGTGGGGGGATCAGCGTGAAGTAGCTGCTGCATTTGGCATTGAGGGGGCTGGCAAAAAGGTCGCAGCAAGGCTGACCCCATCTGCTGAAGATTCGTTCTGCAACTAGACGATTCAGGGACTACTCGTAAGGCATCAGCATAGCTCTGCTTAGCCTGTCCGCTATCACATTGGACTTCCCCAGAATGTGCGTCGCCACCAGAAACCGTTGGGAAGATACTACCCACTGCCACACTCGCATGGCCTCTCTGCACAGGGGGTAAGACCTGGTTCCCCCTTGCTTGTTTGGATACCACACTACTGACATGTTGTCCGAGTGTATTGCAATCGCCCCTAGAGGCAGAAAGCTCTCAAGTGCCTGCAACGCAAGTAGCACTGCTCTCATCTCTAAGACGCTGATATGCAGATGTATCTCGTGATCTTGTCACATGCCTTGGACTGTCCTGCCAAGATAATGCCCCCCCCCCCCAATCTGGGAGGCGTCCGTGGTCACTGTGGCAACCAGAATGGGTGGAACAAAGGGTCTTCCCCCATCCAAACTGTTGGTGCAAAGCCACCAACTGAGATCCTGTTTGCATCTGTCAGTGAGCAAAATGGGGTGAGAAAGTGGAAATTTTTGGAGAGACCACTGAACAAAGAGGAGCCATTGAAGAAGTCTCATGTGCAATCTCGCTAGAGGGACCAACATAATTGTTGCTGCCATGGTCCCCAGGAGTTGAAGAACCCATCTTGCCTTTGCTTTCCTCAGGGGCATCAGGGTGTGTATCTGTTGCTGTAAGACTCTGATCCTTTCCTGCAGTAAAAATGCTTGCTTTCGAACGGTGTCTAATTCTGTGCCTATAAAGGTGACACGCTGTGAGGGCAACAATGCAGATTTTTCCCAATTTAGTGTTATGCCCAACTGTTGACAGTGTGATGGTAGCGTCCCTGGTTTGGACTAGTTGATGCCTGGTGGGGGCGGTAAGGAGCCAGTCGTCCAGATACGGAAACACTTGGAATCCCTGACGTCTCAAGTGAGCAGTCACCACCGCCATACACTTAGTGAACACGCTGGGGGCTGTGGTGAGACCAAAGGGCAGGGCTCGAAACTGGAAATGACTGGCTCCCAGCTGGAAGCATAGGTGACTCCTGGATGCCCTGTCCATTTTGACATGGTAGTAAGCATCCTTGAGGTCAATGGAGCACATCCATACCTCCTCTCCCAACAATGGGAGAATCGATTGTAGTGTGACCACACGGAACTTGGACTTCTGTACATAGTTGTTCAGTTGGCTGAGATCTAATATGGGTCTCAGGTCCCCTGTTCTTTTCGGCACCAAAAAGAATCTTGAGTAAGTCCCTAATCCGACTTGGTCTGAGGGGACACGCTGAATGGCTCCTTTTCCTAGCAGCTTTGAAACCTCTGAGGCTCCTCGATCCCTTTGACTGGGTGGAACGTCTGGGATTTTTCTGACTGAAAGGGGGGGGGGGGGTCTAACGTAAACAGAATGATACAACCTCCAGAAGTTATTCGTAATACCCATCGGTCCTGGGTGATGCTTTTCCTGGCTTCCGGATATAACAAAATTCGACCCCCGACTGGCTCCGGATAAGCACAGCCGGGCACTCCCTCAGGAACGACAGTAGGGAGAGCCATGAAAGGAAGTGCAGTCTCCCGAATTTCGGGGGCCCCCTCTGCCTCTAGGGCGGCATCTCCCTGAATAACCTCCCCATCCTCTACCTCTGGGGGGGGACTCACCTTGTGCGGCAGGAAAAAAACTCTGATTTTTTGAACCACATCTTCCCACCCCGCTGGGCCTTGGGGTACGGCCTAGAGGGAAGGGAAAAATGGACCCCCTATGGCAGACAGGGTCTTTCCCTCCTGTTCGCACCTGGTGAGGGTGTCTTCCACTTTGATTCCGAACAAAGAAGAACCATCAAAGGGGGCATCAGTGAAGAAAGACTTGAAGGCCTCCGCAAAGTGACAAAGGCGCAGCCAGGCTTGCCTTCTAAGGGCGACTCCCGAGCTTGCTGCCCTACTCGCTCCATCGGCTGCATATGAAATGAGCAGCATGGAGGAGTTGACGATGGAAATGAGGGTAGACACCTGGGCGTTAACCGTCTGGGCCACCACCTCAGGGACGTTACTCCTTGAGGAGATCTCTCTGGAGCAGAGTGAAATGAGACAGTTTGGTGACCGTAAGGTAAAGGTTGCTGATGAGAGGGTACGCTTCCCGTACCGGTCCATGGTCCTAGACTCCTTGTTAGGAGGATGGACGGAGGAAGAAGTCTCTGCTACTTCCTTCTGAGTGGCCGCCACCACCATGGCATCTACAGGGACTCCTTTGGACAGAAACTCCTTACCCTGGGGAGGAAAAAGAAACTTGTTGGGACGCCTGGGTATGGGCTCCACAGAATCAGGGTTTTCTCACACCCTACGACAAATCAAATCTAGGATGTCGAAGGGTAGGGACACCCAGGAGGCAGAGGGCTGAGCACCAAAGGCCTTAAGGAAGACCAACTCCTCCTCGGAGGCGGCTTTGGATGGCCAGTCACCTCTTTGTTTCAGTATCTCCAGGATGTCGGAGAAGGAAACATCATCAAAGGATGACTTTGGGGACCCCCTCCGATTCCTCGAGGTCAGTATCAGAGGCGAGAGACTCATCCTGGGAGTCTATGTGCTTCCTCTTGCACGTTTTCTTTCTAGGGGGCTCCTCAGGCACGAACTCTGAAGGGCCCTCAGAAACTTGGGGACCACTCGTGGGGGTATCCCTAGGCCTTGGTGCTCCGCTGTCTACAGATAAGAGATGATCAGAGGCTCTCACCAGAGTGGTGGGGGACAGAATGACCGACCCGCATGATGTAGCTGACAATCTGGCCAGCGCAGTATGCATGGCCTTAAAGGCAGGCCCTTCCGAGTCCAAGTACCGGCCAGCCTCCGAGACCAAGACAGGAGTCGGGATCCCTCGAGCTGAGGCACCGTGCAGGAGACTCTGAACCAAAATATGTCCCGAGATGTCCCCCTCGGGCCCGACTGAAGAATCTCGAGTCCCGAACCCAGTGGACAGAGCCGATGTCGGTACCAATAGGCCCAGGGGGCCTTCGGAACTGACCTAGGAACATCACCCGGCGCAGAACACTTTGGCTCCAAAGACAGAGATGCACTCGGCGGTGGAATGATCGAAGGGGTCTGGACGGGTGCCGGAGCCGAAAACAATTTTGCCAAAACCGGTGACTGGAGGAGCCTCTGCACCACCCTATCAACATCCACATCAGAAAGGGTCCTGGAGGACAGGGAGGGAAGATAGAGATCTCCTCTCAGGTGAAACTGGTCTAAGGACTTGGTGATCGGCTCCGAAAAGGTTACAATATAATTGGAGCCGACGCCGGTTCCATCAACACCGACTCTTCCTGCTGCCCCGAGGACACTTTCTCCGGTGTCTCCGAGGAAACTGAAGGAGCTGGAAATCTCTTTTTTAATTTTGAGGACTTAGATTTAGCACTCGGAGAAGAATCCATGGCCGCTTCGAAAGAGGGTTTCAAGAGTCCCTTTAAAATCAGCTTATTCTTTCTTTCTTGGAGCACTCTGGGACTAAAAGCATAGCAGAAGCTGCAGGACTCCTGCAGATGGATGGCTCCCAGGCAATAAACACAAATTGAGTGCCCATCGGTGATGGACATCTTGTAACCACACTTAGTGCACTTTTTAAAACCCGAAGGTTTATGCTCTTTGGAATCCTTGGACATTTTCCAACAAGCAATCACAAAGAACCAACACCGCAGTAGTCACTGTCTGACAAGAAAAGACCCAGACACACAACACCACAAAAGGCAGAAACAAGTTAATAAACTGCACGGCACACACACACAACCCTCCACTGAAACAAAAATGGTCAAAAACCTCTAACTAAAACGGTTTTCTGACCACAGATAGCGAGGGGAAACAGACACTAAAACCTCTAACTAAAACGGTTTTAGCATGAAAAACACAGGACAAGAGGACTAGGTCCTCTAACTGAAATGGGCCTAGCCCGAAAGAACAGTTAGCGGGATACCACAAACACACTACCTAAATCAAAAACAACACTAAATAGACACTAGCTATGAAAATGGCTCTTTGCTTGTAAGAAATTTCTCAAGTAACAAGAAAAAACAGGTACTTAGCCACAGCCAAGAGCGAGACCACGTCAGAGTTCACAAGCAGCAAACGAGATCTGGGGATATGGAACAGTGCACCATTGGATACCTGCTTAGCCCAGCCAATAGAAGACTTTGAGCTAGAAAAGCTTGGCAGAGTCGGAGCCGATATTCGGCTCCAAATCCACAGGTAAGAATGTAGGTGAGATTGGACTACATAACATCAGATGATCCGCTGTGGCGACCCCTAACAGAAATAGCCGAAAGATGATGATGAATAACTTACTTGATAGAGCAAAGAACAAAGAAATACAGGAGCAGTCTTTCTAGTCAGGTTCCTCAAAACAGAATACTCAATACTCAGAGATTACTCCCTGTAAATATCTAATATCCAAGATGGCTTGCAGAATGACTTCATCTGGTCACCTGACTCTAGGTTCTCATAGTATCTCCATTTGAAGCAGAGACATGAATTTAGCATAGACAGCTACAATACACATCTAAATGTTTATGGCAGTGCCTGGGTCCTTCCCCTCTTTTTATTGAGCTAATGAACAAAGACTTCTCCCAGACACACCATCTCAGGTCCTAGTCAGCACTATGCTGTTTCAATGGTTTAACAGCTCATTTACATTTCCCTTATTTTTCCTTAAAGTAAGCTAGCTGGTTAACCTCTGCTGTCCCAATATCCTCTATTAAAACATATACATTTAATTCAGTTACAATAATACATGTACACTTCTTTTCATTCCAGTAGGGTGCACTGTTGGCACACTACAGGCAAACCTTACAAATACATTCAGCACAAGCATCTGCACAAATCAGTTCGATATACAAATGACATATAATTATTTACAAAATTCCATCTAGCTATGCTGGCACAAGTCATACATCCATTGCCCTACTTCTCCTGGCACAGCTGGCAGTACATCTTATCATCACAATGTGTACATGTAAGTCATGCAGTCACACAGTACACATTCAGATACACTAGTGTACAACTAATGTAAAACAAAAACCCAATTCATCAGATTCAGGTCTGTACGATAGGCATCAGGTCTCAGATAAGGAAATCAGAACTCAGAGAGGGTCCACACACACAATGCTTGTCTTACATGTACACAAGCAGGTAGCTTTCATGTGTAATGAATGCAAACCAAGACTACAAGATCATCAAAAAAGTGTCCATAAAAGTGATTATCAGGCTTTTGATATGGAAATAAAAATTGTACACGACATGGGGTTAAAGCAACTGCCTCTGCAATTGCAAACACTGGGTGAGATGGGCAGTATGAGGTCACTGTGAACTTCACTTTCCTTGTATACTTGTAAACGAAAATGCAATGCTCAGGATTCTGAAATTTCTGTTTCTTCTGATTACCAGGATTTGCCCTCATCTACCTATGAGGATTCTGATGCAGAGGATTCCACTTCCTCTGCATCCCCTCCAGAAGTTTTTTTCTTTTGGTGAAACCTTACACACTCTTAGGAAGCAATTCCGCTGGGAAAGCCAGGATTACTCTGACTCCAAAAAGAGGCTTAAGGAATTCTTACTTCTCCCTCAACACAGGCCTTTAGCTATCCCTCCTGTCCTGGACATTGTAGATGATGCCTTCTTGGAATCTAGCCTGGCCCAGGACACTTTTCCTCCAACTCCCAAAATACCTGACAGGTATTACAGAGTACCTGACTCTCAAGTTCCTCTTCAAGACTGCGGAATCAGAGACCATTTCCCAAGGATAAAGGCTACTACTGCCAAAAACCCTACCCCCTCTGATAGAGATTCCAGGGCCTTGGACAGATTGGGTAAGAAGGTATACACTTCTGCTACTTTGGCCATTAGGGCCTTAAACTGCCAGTTTCACATGTTAAAGTATCAGCAGCATAATATGGGACTACTTAAACAGAAAATGATGTTGATTCCTGACTGTGCTTGGGTCGGATTCCTATAACTTCAGTACTTTCTGACATTTAGCATCAACTTACATTTAACAGCAACATCTGAACTGCCAACAACAAAAAATTGTCTCGAAGGAACTTATCCATTTAAAAAACACTAAACAAAGATAGTCAGATACATAGCTTAATAAATAAGCAGCTGTCATTACTCCAAGTACATTCTTGTGCATGTTGCAATACGTACTGGTTGGTTCACACTGCAGCAACATCCCTTGCAATCGCAAATTCACCTCTTACATTAGAATTAATTTTCGCCTGGCCAATGTGCGTTTAATGTAAGAACACTAAGAGCATGCAAAGCACATTAAAAACACAAGTGTTAATTCATCTGGTGCCTAGATATAGGAGAGTTACATAATACAAATTCATTCTGGCAGCACCTTTTTTAAACAGTCACAATATCTTTGGTTGTTGTAGTTGTATCTTTTGGCTTTTCCCGGTTAGGGGTTGCCACAATGGAACTACGGTCCGCTAATGATTGGCAGTAGATTTTTACGTGCCGACTTGCCTGCCCTGACTCACAACCTTCAACAAAGGTACGCCCATTCACGCATGTCTCCACACAGAAGACACCCTAGCTGAGAATCGAACAGGACAACGTCTTACTGTGAGGTGACAACGCTACCGCAGCACCACCACTGCAGTTCCACGTCTTTGGTATGAGTGTTAAATCCGTTTTATTTTCAAAAGTACAAACAAGGCTCTTTTCACAGGGTGACCCTACTGTCTAGTTAACCAACTTGTTGAGAGTCACACTAAGTAAATGGAGGACGACTGAATCAAACCCAAGTTACTTACATGCATGTAAGCAATACATGACATCTCTACACATACAGCTGCAGGTAATTAACCTTTACTCAGAATACTAACTCTGAATTATTTATGCACTGGTACACGTCAAAAAGCTCTTTACAGCAAAACTCACAGACAAAATGGAGAAACATGGACTAAAAACCATGAATGTACCTCTCACTGCTAAATATCATCTAACCAGAAGAGTGGTTATGCAGAATTTAACTACGTACCATGTGGCAAAGATGATTTACCTTTTAATGGACAAGAAAACATTTTACAACAAAGCCAGCTCCAGCTCAAAGAGCTAATACAGCCCAAAATTTCAAGCTGAGTCTCTGGTAAATGTTCACTTGGTCCAGTAAAAAGGTGTTGTTTCCTTCACCAATGTTCTCTAAAGCTTTCAGTGACAGATCAGATTTTAAGTGGCAAAAGTACCATGCTGGTGTAACCTCAACCTACCAGTGACATTTTAGTAACTTTAAAGAACCAGTCATGTTTTAAGATGATGGGTCAAATTCCAAAAGATTCCTTTCGGTGTAATTGACTTACTCAAGTGTAAGGCCCATCTGACAATCATGCTTACAAGGGGTCCGATGCCAAAAGATTTGTCAATATACGTAACTTACTCCCAGTGTATTATACAGGGGTAAATCACTTTCAAAAATGGCGAGTCTTTTGGAATCTCAATGCCAGTGTAATATTGCTTTACAGATATACCCTCACATCAGTGTAAATCACGGACACTGAAAGCAAGCTTTTTGCAAGTGTGCCCCATGAATGCTGCAAAACAAACAAGGCACATTTTTATATGATGAGATAAAGCTTTTCACCTGACTTGTGTACATCCCAAAGCCCACACCCAACAACTTCTTCTTTCGGCGGCTCCTGTTAGGGGTCACCACAGCAGATCAACTGTTTCCATTTCTTCCTGTCCTCTGCATCTTGCTCTGTCACACCAACCACCTGCATGTCCTCTCTCACCACAAACATAAACCTTATCTTAGGCCTTCCTGTTTTCCTGTTACCTGGCAGCTTCATCCTTAGCATCTTTTTCCCAATATACTCTGCATCCCTCCTCAGCACATGTCCAAACCAATGTAATCTTGCCTCTCTGGCTTTGTCTCCAAACCTTCCAACCCGGGCTGACCCTCTAATATACTTATTCCTAATCCTGTCCATCCTCGTCACACCCAGTGTAAATCTTAACATCTTCAACTCTGCCACTTCAAGCTCTGACTCCTGCCTTTTTGTCAATACCACTGTCTCCAACCCATTTTGTCAATACCACTGTCTCCAACCCATATAACATAGCTGGTCTCACTATCCTCTTGTAGACCTTCCCTTTCACTCTTACTGGTACTAGTCTGTCACAAATCACTCCTGACAATCTTCTCCACCCACTCCATCCTGCCTGTACTCTCTTCTTCACCTCTCTTCCACACTCACCATTACTCTGAACTGTTGACCCCAAGTACTTAAACTCATCCACCTTCGACACCTCTACTCCCTGCATCCTCACCATTCCTCTGTCCTCCCTCTCATTCACACATACATTCTGTCTTAGTCCTGCTGACCTTCATTCCCCTTCTCTCTAGAGCATATCTCCACCTCTTCAGGGTCTCCTCCACCTGTTCCCTACTCTCACTACAGATCACAATGTCATCTGCAACCATCATAGTTCACGGGGACTTCTGTCTGATCTTGCCTGTCAACCTGTCCATCACCACTGCAAATGAGAAAGGGCTCAGAGCTGATCCTTGATGTAATCCCACCTCCACCTTAAACGCATCCAACACTCCCACCGCAGACCTCACCGCTATCACACTACCCCCGTACATATCCTGTACCACTCATATACTTCTCTGACACTCCAGACTTCCTCATACAATACCACACAACTCCTCTCTAGGCACCCTGTCATATGCTTTCTCTAGATCCAAAGACACAATGCAACTCCTTCTGGCCTTCCCTGTACTCACCCAACTATCTTAAGCAAATAGTTCACAGCACCTGGTCTGAAATTCGAGTACATCCAGGGAAGGCATGCTAGGATAACATGGTGATTATAGGGTTCTTTCTGCTAAAGTTTTTATTTTACAGAGATGAAACACATACTTTGATGGGATGGGGAAGTTGAAGGACAGGTGACTTGGGGATACTGGTTATGAATTCCATCACAAAATCTGTATGCTCACAGAATTTAAAGCATAAAAACCAAAAATTATGAATTTTCCGTAACTACAGATTTATATGGTCATGGTTCGTACGCCTCACCCACTGCAAATGAAATAGCAGTTTTCAGCCTGCTCTTTACTGATAAAATTTAAATTTCCTCATGCTTAAGCTCTTCCTGTTTACCCATAGTGCTACTGTATGATAAGTACATAACATTTGAAATGGACATGGTCCAGTTTATTATTCTCAATTACTACCATGTGATCCCTAGCATAACTACCTTGGAGATCTCATGAAAGGATACCCCAAATACTGGTGGCTCCAAAGGAGGCTCAAAATTTGGGACAACATCCACCTTGTAGTGCTTTGTGAAAGCAGTCAGAGATCAGCATTCTCTTTTTGAACTTTGTGGTTACACCAGTAGTAAGTAGCAAAGTACCACCCATATTTAAAAAACTCAAGATAGGTCAGGGTGGCGGTTGCATATGTAGCATTTGTAGAAAAGGCCTACAACGTAGATACACCCTTTACAGAATGAGCTCTTGGTTCCAAATAAAATGTTCTGTCATATTTATCATAACAAATTTTAATACAATCAGTAAGTCAGCTAGGCAGAATAGACTTGGAAATGTTTATAATCATTTTGTTTGCTCCATAATAAACAGTTGTAAATTCCTTCCAGTCTTCAATTCTGGTGAGAAAAAAAAGCAAAACAGCCTATGCACATCCATACGGTACATTATACACTAACTTGCTAGCATAGCTTGAAAAAATACTAGAAGGTTAACTGAAAGGTACGACTGTGGATAGTTTGTGTAAAAAGAATTACAGCCATCCTTGTCATTAAGGAAGAGCAAGTAAAAACTATTTATGAAGAACATCTGCAGCTCAGAAATCCATCTTGTCAAAGTAATAGTGACCAAGAAAAGGGTTTTCTACGAAAGAAATTTCAATTCTGCTTTTGATGCTGACAAACACAGGCAGCTAAACCTTCCTTAGAACAAAACAGAAATCCTATGGTGGAAGGGGTTCCCCAAGTGAAAACCTGATGAGCAAGGCTCTCTTAAGAAAGGTCTTGTACACCTTTAATTAAGCAAGCTTTGATGGAAATATGTGATAGCTTAAAGTGTACCTCAGTTCATTATCTAAATTTCTGTGCAAGGTAATCAAGGTCTACAGAAACCAAAGCAGAAAAAGGAGTCCAAGCTATAAACCAAATCACATGTTCATTTGCTTTTATACATTCTCCTGGTATTGGGCTTCTAAGCAGAAATAAGTTGAGCAAGCCATGTACCTGGCCATCAACTGAATTTAAGAATCCTAGTGGTTAACGAGGTCATGAAGGTTCAGGTGAAGCTTGCTAAACAGATGAATTAGCATGGTCCTGCAAGATCTCAATACAAGACATTTTTTCAGGAGCAGGGCCAGAATAGGGAGAATCATACTTATTGCGACCAAAATGGGGCTAAGAGTGACCTTTGTCCTGCTTAACTTTTCGTTCTGTATAAACATAGGAATTGAAAGGAGATGCATACGACAGTCATGGAAGCCAATTCTGGACTAATGTATCCTTTGACTTGGCAGGGCGATTAGGGAAAAGTAGTCACTGCACTTGCTGTTGGTTAGGAAGATAAACAGGTCACAGTAAGGCTTCCCACAACAAAAGACAATTTCTACCATTATCCAGCATGTGGGATCAGCAGGCACTTGCTGAGCTTATCCACCAGGGACACTGCCTCTACATGGATGTAAGCAGCTATCACAAAATCGATCCGAAGACACAGCACATTCTCACAACAGGCAACTGCTGAGTGTATCCACCAGGGACACTGCCTCTATATGGATATGAGCAGCTATCACAAAATCGATCCAAAGACATAGCACATTCTCATAGCCTTACAAGCTCCTCAGTAAGGGGGGTAGGAATGGGTTCTGCCCTTCTGCCATGTTACCTGAATGGCAAACACTCCAAAAAAGGATATCGCAGAATTCCTGCAGGGTAAGAAGGACCTGCATCACCTCCACAACACTGATATGCAGGCTGGCCTCAGTCTACAACCAAACACTTGACTGTCTGCACTTGATAATGCACTCAACCCCCCCCCCCCCCCACACACACACACACACTAGAGCAGAGGTGCTTATGGTGGCAGTTATTTGGGTGTTGGGAAATTGAAAGGGGCTGCCCAGGGAAAAGTTTGAGTCAAAAAGCTATCACTCTGTGTGTCTGTGATGTGCCTCAGAGATTTTGATGTGGTGCATCAGAACACTGGCTGCAACAAATCCTCAAAAATCCATTAGAAGACCCTTGCATGATAACTAGCCAGGGGAATAAAAAATATTGTAGCTGACAAGAGTCGCAGTACTCGGAGACATATGATTGCCTATACAGAAGAGGCTTGATAAATCATATTCACAGGTAGGACACTATCTTGTGCAGAATGGCCTTGCAAAAAAGGAATAACAGCATACATCCAATAAAGCTGAGAGTCTATGATAAGCTCCATCTGAGATAATGTAAGGTTTACTGTAATCTCCAAGGTAAGGAATTGGAGTAAGAAATTCTGAGTTGCTATCAATATGTCTAAGGTTGGAGTGGCAAGGAGCCAGTCCTGCTGGCATGCATCCGCCTATAGTTTACTGCCATGTGACTGAACATTTCGTGAAAATCCTTAGGAGAGAGGATAGTCCAAAAAGGAAAGCTCCTGGAATTAGTAACAACTGTTTTCTTTCAGGAATCAAAGGATCCTCAGCTGCATGGTGATCCTGACATGCAGGTATGCCTCTTGGAGGTCTAAACAGCCCATCTACATTTCAACAAGCAAGAACAGCTAAATCACTTCCTCACTACTAAGAATTGATGCTTTGGTAAGATGTTCTTTAGACTGTTTAAGTCAAATATGCGCCCCAAATCCCCTGGGCTTTTTTAGCAATAAAAACTACCTGAAGTAAAAGATGGAACTTCCCCTGGTCTATTAGGACCTTCTGGATAGTTTTTTTTTTAAAGAAGGATAGGGATCATATAGCTTCTAGATATTATATGCAAAACCACCTATCACATGCAATGGTCTGCCACACAGCTAGGTGGAAAGACAGTGCTCCCCCAACTGCCTCCAGCATGGAGCAGGTGGGCAAGGCCTTAGGGTGCCTAATGTTGCCCTTCCAAACGAGGGCTGTGCAATCTCTAATCAAGTTGAGATTTGTACTGTTTAGTGTCCACCACAGGGCTGCACCACTGTGCCTTGCTGGTTCCTCCCTGGTTGCTAATTTTACGCTGTTGACTGCACATGAGCCATTTCTGATGCAGACTCCTAAATCCTAAAAGGAGAGATTAACAGAGCTTTCAATGGCTGCTAAATTATTTTATGATGAAGAGAAGGAATGAATTGGTGAGCAGAAAGATGCTCAAAATAAAGGTACTCATCTGGGAATAATTTAGCAAATGAAAGGACCAGGAAACGCAATTCCAAAACAAAATGCCTCACTAATAACTCAAGGGAAATTGAAGATAAAAGAATACACTAGGGGTGAATGAATGCCTGTAACATACCTGGTAGTACTACCTCTCTAAGCCTAAAGTTTGTGTTGAAGATAGCTAAAAATACTAATGGTTAATAAATGACTGTCTATAGCATAATTTGATAGAAACCTTCCTCTGACCCTTAAGGTTGTGGGTTCACAGATCCACAGGTAGTCACTGCATGATGTCCAAGCAACCACTAATGAACATAGCCCAGTTTTCCAAATGTCCCAGAATGATGTCTGGTTAATTAATTTACTCAGTCACAAAGCAGACAAGTAACTCAAATCCTAGAGTAGAGGAAGGAAATTGTTAATATATCACAGCATTAATTCTGAACTTGCAGCTAGACAGTCTCATATGGGGATTGAAATAATTGCCTAAAATATCGACATACCAATGCAGCCTAATGGAGCGATGTACTGATGGGGTGTGATCCCCTCAGACTTTCAACCAAAGTTTGTGTTGGTTCACCTGGATGTCCAGAAAGAAGTAAGATAATCAAAGGCACTCACCTGGAAAAGAACACTGAGGGTCTTTGCCAATTACCTCTCCCTATAAAACTGGTGCTTGCAATTTCCAGGCTATGGACAGTTGAGATTGTGAAAAATGATTGCTGCTACAGATTCAAGCACTTCACGACAACACACTGTGCACGAAGAGTTTTAAATATTTTTTTCTGACAACTTACATTGCACTTTTAATATTGCTATAGCAACAGAGCAGTAAGGTCAAATGTTGAAATTTAAGCCCTGGCAAAATCTAAATACTTGTCTCCAGGACAGGTAGCCTAGATGGTTATATACTAACTGACACTGCATCTTAAGGGTTAACTTAGATCGGTTTCCACCAAAGGTGGAGCATTTCCTTCTTGACACTGTTTACAATCATTTTGAAGACAAGAATTCCATTGATGTTTATCATGCTCTGTGCTTAGCCATAACACAGATTACTAGATCTGTACAGCCTTAGGGCTGGCATTGCGGAAGTCAGTGAGTAACACAGAGCTATCTACAGAGCAGTCTGCCAGTGTAGACCATAATTAAAACACCTACACATTCCCAGGGCTGATGCGGCGCCTGGAACCATAGTAACTGATGCAAATCTGGGTTGTTCCAGCTCCTTAATTACTTACAACAAGTTATGCTGCAGTGACAGATCAAACAGATAATCCTGAGCTGTTAAAAGCAGCACATCTACTAATGTCACTGTGCTTTTACATATATAAAATTATAGTATGTACACAAACACGGTTCATAATAACGGCAGAGACTGTAAGGGTGGATCTCGCCGCAGTGGTAAGAGGTCATCGTGACATATGAGGGCAACTCCTGTCACTTCCCACTGCACATCTTGTTAATGCATGCCATGTCAAGTTTCACTTTTATTTACTATTTAATGCAATGATGTAGTAAAGCTACTTTCACACACAACATGATGGAAATGTACCACAGCAAGTTAGCTTTTTATAAATAAGAATGAATGTCTGATTAATTACAAATGTTTCAAATGTTACTGCTGTCTGAAATGCAGTAACTACTTTTAGCACGAGTGCCTGCTGTGCAAAAATTACTATCAGTATTGACTCATTGACTGTATCTGAAAATGGGTATTTGTTATTTGGTGTATGTACATGGCTAAAGCATAGGATTCCCAACATAAAAAAATAAACAGAATAACAAATAAATAACTTCTGACTGCTACTTGAATTCTCCAGTACCAGTGGAATGATACAGTGAACAATGAAACATCTGTGGCAATGCCAACAATTTTGTTTACCCAAACATGGACACACGATCAGACCAATCAGCAGTGACACTGACTTTACCCTTTTTCAAAATACACCCACTGTACACAAGTTACTGTTATGCATGAGCTTGGCTGGGCCTGTCCAATCACATGGAAATATTTGGCTGGCTTACACCGGATTTGAAACAATTTCTGAATAAAGAAGTGAACGTTGCCCCTACTTACCAGATCAGATGGAATAAAAGTTTTTATCATTATCTCATCAAACTGCACACCTGTAGTCTTCGTAAACTAAACTAATGCAGTGACCTTTTTTTTTTTTTTTTTTTTACTTGTGCATGGTTTTGCTAAAGTACACACATGTACACCTGCCTACACTTCGTCCCTGAAGGTTTACCACCTGTCCCTCTTCTAATTTTGGTAATTATATCTTTTGGGGGGGGTTAATGAAAATAGCAAAAGTCCTAACATTTTTTTCGAAAAAAAAAATATTTTCTGACTTTCTCTAAATCTTGCAGAAGACCATGCCAATATATGTGAAATACTTGACAATGTTAATAAGCAAAGCAACTGACCAATATTCTACATCAGTGAGCCTTTATAATTATTATTATTTCAGAATGCTTTTTATTGAAATTGGCTTTTTATTATTTAGAATGCTTTTTATTGAAACTGGCTTTGTGGCTCTGTCACTCTCCTCGATGCAATGAGCTGTTCAGGGTGCTGATGCACTGTCTACTACATAATGATTGCTTCGGACTGGCTCTACTGCATAATGATTGCTTCGGACTGGATGTATGCGTTGCTGACTTCTGACCTTTTTTAGTTTTTAACTAAAAATATTAGTAAAAAAAAGATTTTTTAAATATAGAATGCTTTTTACCAGTCGCTCTAAAAAATGAAAAATAAGGAAGAATGAAAACTTTGCAAAAGAAACAGACAAGCTGATTTCAGAAAAGCATTCAAGGTTGGTTTTGCTGATTCCTGCTACTTCTTTTGGTACCTCATTACTAGAATCAGCAAAACCAACCCTGAATGCTTTTCTGAAATCAGCTTGTCTGTGTTTCTTTTGCAATTCTTCCTTTTTTTAATTTTTTTAGTAATAAAATCAAAGTAAGCATTTTTTTTTTTATTGGTTGAAGTTCCCTTGCTGCTTCCTCAGACATACGTGACCTCTTTGGACTTGGAAGGATACTTATCTCCATATTCCTGTTAACCCTGTCTTTAGGAAGTTTTTATGGGTGTTGGTTTCTTCCCAACATTGTCAGGTCCCTGATTTGCCGTTTGGTCTAACCTGCAAAGTGTTGTTCTTGAGATAGCAATGTCCTCTCTGGTCATCTGAAACAGTGACAACCCTATGCCCCTGTGCTGTTGGCATGGTCTTCTGCAAGGACATGGTAAAGCTCTGTTTCTGGGGACTTAACATTGTAAACAGGACTCTAGTCTTTGTTTAGCAAACAACCTCAAATTTTACATACAATCGTAGCCAACGAAGGAAAATGTGCAAATCTGTTCACAGACTTCAAGAATGGTTTTCACTCTGTGATACCTTAAACCTCCTGTAACAGAAGCCCATGGGATATACGCAAATGACCCTTTAAGGAGGTCAAGTGTTTCAGCTACATGGCTTATGAATGTCCATGACTTTTTACTTTTTCTAAGTCTTTATGGACACATTCAGGCCAATAAAATCAAACCCACTAGCTGTGGACATGCATGTTTTGGCCTTCTTATGACATCATCAGCACAACATAAGTAGACTGTTTGGCTATACTCTAGAAACATAGGGTCTTTATATCCAGCTGATGTCCTTTAGATTTAGTTGTTAGTTGGGACATTTTTGCTACTCCTGATTTAGTTGTTAGTTGGAAAATTCTTGCAGTACCACACAGTAAAAACTATAGCTTGACTAGGTTTTGCTTGTAGTTTTTAGTAATTGATTTGTCTGGGTCACCTTTTTACTCTGATTTAGTTGTTAGTTGGGATATTTCTGCAGACACCTTAATGGTTATAGACATCAACTGGGTATAAAGGCAGTACAGCTCTGTACACTTACTATAAATGTAGATGTTAGAGTGTATTCACTGTTGTAGTCATCACCTGTGGGTTATCTCTGCTGTGGTAGCCCTCGGCCAGCCCAAATACCAGAGTCAATTTTTTTTGCATCGGCTGCAGTCTCCTGTAATCTGACGTCAGGTCATCAGTGCTATAAAGCAAGGCAGCCGATGTCATTACTTCAGTTTTTCTTGCCCTAACCCATCAGAAGTACAAGGAAATAAGGAAAAGTGATCCTGGTGGCCAAAAGCTACCGTGGGAAGTTTATGTCCCCCTAGGGGAAGATGCTATATGGAGGATGGAGGGAGGGAAACCAGGACTGCAACAGTGAATACACTCTAACAATCTACATTTATGGCAAGTGTACACCACTGTACTATGTTCTTTGTGTTTCACTGTTGCAGTCATCACCTGTGGGAGGATTCCCAAAGCTGAGGAGAGGGGTGGAAGGAAAGGTTAAGAGTCCTAGGCATGGGTTAGCAGGCCCTGCAGAACTGCAGAGGCAAACCTTGCCCTAGACTTAGAAAAAAAAAAGGTAGGTGGTAATGCTTTGTAAAGGTATGGACAGAGGTCCAGGTGGCACCTTCCAAGATGTCCCTGGTGGGGATTCCTCTGAGGAAGGCTGTGGAAATGCAGGCTGTCCTAGTGGAATGGGTATAGAGAGACTGGGGGGGGGGGGGGTTCCCATGTAGTCTGTAGCAAAAATGGATAGTGTGATATCCATTTGGAAATGGTTTGTTTGGAAATGGGCTTTCCCCTCTGCCCCAGGGACAAAGCTGACAAGTAGCTGGTCTGTTTTTCTGAAAGTTTTAGTATGGTCCAGATAGTATCCAAGTTGTCTGTGCATGTCTAGCGAGTGTAGAATTCTTTCCCCCTTGTTTTGAGGGTTGGAAAAGAATGTGGATAGGTGTATGGCCTGGTTAAGGGTCACATCAGATACCACCTTGGGCATAAAGGAGGGGTTAGCCTTCAGGGAGACCCTGTCTGCATGGAAAATGATGAAGGGCTTAACATCCATGAAAGCCTGAAGGTCTGATACCCTTCTGGCTGAGGTGATAGTTAGTAGGAAGGCAGTCTTCCAGGAGAGGTATTTCAATTCTGTAGAAGCAGCAGGTTCGAAAGGAGGTAAGATTAGTTTTTCCAGAACATAATTCAGGTCCTAGGGTGGAGTGGGAGGGCTTCTGGGAGGTCTGATATTGGAAGCCCCACTGAGGAATTGCTTAATCAAAGGATGAGAGAAGAGGGGTGGGTCTGAATCGGAATGGGCAGAAATGGCTGAGGCATGGATTTTAATAGAGAAAGACGGGCCACAATTTAGCAACTCTTCTAGTTAATCCAAGATAAGAGGGATGGAAGGATGGGTGGTAACTAGCCCCTTTGGGATGGCTCCAGGAGCAGAATCTTTTCTAATTTCCTACATAGGACTTTCTGGTGCTGGGCCTTCTGGCCTCTGTGATGCTTAACAGGGACTCCTTGTTAGCTTTTAAGGTATAATCCATGCTGAAAGATTAAGAGTCTTAAGTCTGGGTGCAGTATCTTCCCCCTCCCCCTGGGTCAAGAGGTCTGAATCAGGGGAAGCTGCTTGGGGGGGGGGGCTGTAAGGTCAGGCTGCGCAGTAAGGGATACCAATGCTGTCTGGGCCAATATGGAGCAATGAGGATGGCCTTTGGTCTCTCCTCCCTTATTTTGATCAGTACCTTGGGAATAAGGGACAGAGGAGGGAACACACACACAAAAAGGGAGGTCTAGGGGAAGGTCGAGGCATCCACCTTCCATGCTAGGAGGTGATACTCCCTGGTACAGAACTTTTGCAGCAGGTCGTTGAGGTGTGAGGCAAAGAGATCCACTTCCGGAGTCCCCCACACGAGTGATTTGCAGAAAGATTTCCCTGTGGACTGCCATTCGTGGGGGTCCAGTAAGTTTCTGCTCAGGTGGTCTGCCAGGGTGTTGTTGACCCCCAGTAGGTATTGGGCAATTAGATGTAGACCCATGGAGGTGGCTGTAAGCCAGAGGCTCATGGATAACCTGCACAGGGGGTAAGACTGGGTCTCTCCTTGTTTGTTGATATACCACATTACTGTGGTGGTGTCTGTTTTTATAAGAACCCCTGGCGCCTGACATGGGGTTTGAAAGATCTCAGAGCCTTTTGTATTGCCATCACTTCTTTCTGATTGATGTGCAAGTGAAGTTGCTGGGCATCCCAAGGACCTTGGGTGCACCTGCCTGCTAGGTAAGCGCTCCAAGCAATGTCTGAGGCGTTGGTGGTGATGGTCTGGCCGTAGGGCGGAGGATGAAAGGAAGACCCTGGTTCCTGGTATAGGCCTCTGCCCACCAGAGAAACTCGGCCCTTATACATGGGATCAGAGGGAGAGAGGTCTCTAGGGATGTTCTTTAGATACCACTGAAGTTCTCTCATGTGAAGCCTGGCCAGAGGAATGAGAAGGATGCAAGATGCCATGTATCCCAGGGCTTGCAGGAACTTACTTGTAGTGTGGTGACTTCTGGAAACCAGCTGGGTAAAGTAGAGAGGCAGGAAGCTCTGCTTTTCCGAGGATAGGAAGACAATTTGGGATGCTGTGTCTAGCAGAGCTCCCAAGTAAAGGATCTTCCTGGTGGGGTTTTGCTTTAATTTCTTCTCGTTGATGGTGAACCCTAGGGAAGTTAGGAGTGATGTGACAAAGAGAAGGTCTTGGAGTAGCTTTTCTTTGCACTCTGCCTGAATGAGGCAGTCGTCCAGGTAAAGGTAAATCTGTATATTTCTTTGTCTGCAGAATGCTATGGCCAGGGCCAAGCATTTGGTGAATACTATGGGTGCAGTAGATAAGCCAAAGGGCAGCACAGAGAACAAGTGTTGTGAGCCTGCTCTGAAGCGCAGGAATTTCCTGCACGATTCCCTGATGGGGATTGTGAAGGTAGGCATCTTTTAGGTCTAGGGTCACTAGCCAGGCATTTTTTGTTAGCATAGGCAGCAGTTGTTGCAAAGTTAGCATTTTGAAACTGGGAACCACCAGGGAGGTGTTCAGAATGGAGATATCCAAGATGGGGTGCCAAGTGCCCTCTTTTCTGGGAACAAGGAATAGTCTAGAATAAAATCCTTTGCCTGTTTGATCTGAGGGGACAGGTTCTACTGTTCCCTGGGATATGATAGTGTTTGTACCAGTTTAAATGCCTCTGCCCACTGATTTGGAGGCAAGTCGGGGTACCCTCTTGGAATTGAGAGTTCGCTGAAAGAGAATTTGTATCCCTAAAAAATTATCTTTAAGACCCATTGGTACTTTGTTACAAAAAGCCAATTGTCTCTGAAGAGGGAGAACCTTCCTCCTAGTTTTTGATGAGTGAAGGGAGGGCAGACTGTGGAGAGGGAGTCACTGTGAGTGTTTGCCATAGAAGGTTGGCTTAGAACTCCCTGCCTTAGAGATGGAAGTGGTCCATTGTTTGCTTCTCTGCTGGCCGTGGGATAGGGGCCTGGATGGTCTGTCCCTGTGGGGCTTACCTTGGCCCTATCTGCTAGGTACAGGGAAGGTCCAGTGCTTAAAGGGAAAGTTCCTGCTGAACCTGGGAGGTTGAACCTGAAAGAAATCTTTTACTGTTTGCATAGATTTTGCTTCGTCTTCCATCTTTTTAAGCACCTCTTCTGCATTTTCCCCAAACAAGCGCTCCCTATCTAGGGGTGCATTTATAAGTTTAGACTTAACATTATCAGGGAGAGGTTGTTCCTTCAGCCATGCATGTCCCCTAATAACAGATCCTGTCGCTGCTGCCTTGCTAGAGGCTGCTAGGGCATCATATCCACATTGTAATGACTGTTTGATACTTGACAAGCAGGGTGCAGTAAATCTGCTAACTCTTTTGAATTGGCACAGTCAGGAAAGATAGCAATTTTCTGTTTTAATAGTTCCAAAGTGTGTTGTTGATATTTTAAAATATGGACCTGGCAATTGAGTGCTCTGACAGCTAAGGATGCAGAGGTGTACACTTTTTTACCCCATCTGTCCAGAGCTCTGGAGTCCTTGTCAGAAGGAAGAGGACTTCTGGCAGAACTAGTCTTAGCTCATTTTGGTCCCTGTGTAATGACCTCTGGGTCTGCAGCAGGATTTCTGTACAGGTATTTGTGAGAATCCGGCAGTCTGCAGTACCAGTCAGGTTTACTGGGAGCAGGAGGGAGGGCCATCAGGGGCTAAGCTGGATTCATGGAAATCATCATCCACCACTTTTAAAATGGGAGAGATGGCCAGGGGTCTGTGCTGGGGCAGGTCCAGAAACTCTCGAAGCCTTTTCTTAGACTGTGGGAAGTCCTGAGATTCCCATTGGAAACGTTCCCTGAGCAAGTGAAGGGTTTCCCCAAAGGAAAGGTCATCTGAAGGGGAGGCAAAAGGGATGGATTCCTCTGCATCTAAATCCTCAGAAGCAGTTAAGGGATGCTGTTCCTCTTCAAAAACTGAATAGTTAGATTTCTCAGAATCCTGTTCTGTCATAACTTCTGGAGAAGGGTGCCTTTTCCTTTTAGACGTTGTGGCCTGACTACCCTGAATAAGGGAGAGGAGATCCTCCGCCATTTTCAGCATCTGTGCTAGGGGTGGTGGAGCAGTAGCAAGATGATGGCTAGAAGCAAATTTCCTAGGAGTTGCCTGGCTACTAGGCCTAACGGAATCAGTCGGTCTGAGAGAAATGGTAGTCAGAAGAGAAGACATCAGTTTCTGTCTAGATTCAGTAGTGCAAAGGCCTCCTCGGAAGCCAGTGCTTGCGTCATGGCTCCGGACCAAACAGAGGCAGAGACAGCCAAAGGTTCGAAAGACGAAGATTTCTGTGTGTACTGGACTCCGAAAGGATCTCGGTAGAGGCCTGCATAGATATCGAATCGAGCATCAGGGGCTGTGAAAACGCCTCACTGAATTCCAGAGAAATGACAACCTGCTTAGCAATAGCATCATCAGAAGGCTTAGCCTTGTATGGTCTGTCTCTATCTTTCTCTACGTTTTTTTCGGAATGTCCACAGATTGTTGGCTTATGGACGCCATATCAAAATGTTAAGACAGAACACAAAAATACCTGTCTACAAAAAGAGCTTTACGGTGAATGGTTCTCGCATTAGAGAGGGCACAGAACTGGCAAAGTACAGTTGTGTACACTTACCATAAATGTAGATGTTCCGAGTGTATTCACTGTTGCAGTCATCACATTTGCGTAGATTCACAAAGCTAAGGATGGGAAAAGGTAATTAGATAGCATTAGGACCAGCTATATGGCATTGCAAGACTGCAGTGGCAAAGCCAGCTCTGGATTTAGAAAAGATTGGCAAGTGAAGGTATGTACAGAACTCCAGGTAGCAGCTTCTAGGATGTCCCTGGTAGGGACACCTCTGAGAAAGGCTGTAGAGGTAGATGCAGCCCTAGTGGAATGTGGTCTTATCCCCTGTGGGGTAGGTTTTCCATGGTGCTTAAAGCAAAAAGTAATGTAATGGCCTATCCACTTAGAAATGGTCAGCAGCTGTTCAGATTTCCTGAGAGGCTTACTCCTGTCGAAGTAAAATCTAAGTTGTCTGTGCATATCCAATGAGTGCAGTATTCATTCCCCTTTGTTCTGTGGATTAGAAAAGAAGGTTGGCAAATGAATGGACTGATTAAGGACCACACTGGATACCACTTTGGGCATGAAGGAGGGCTTGGTCCTGAGGGACACCCTGTCTGCATGAAAGATGATGAAAGGCTCCACTGCCATGAGGGCCTGTATTCAGACACCCTTCTTCCTGAAGTGATGGCTAGAAGGAAGGTTGTTTTCCAAGAAAAGAATTTCAACTCTGCATTTGCAGCTGGTTCAAAGGGAGATAGAGTGAGCTTTTCCAATACAAAGTTAAGGTCCCAGGCTGGACGTAGGGGCTCTCCTGGGTGGTCTTAAGATTTTGGCCCCTCTGAGGAATTGCTTCAGCAGTGGATGAGAGAAGAGTGATAGTTCTTGTATTGTAATGAGCTGAAATGGCTGAGGCATGAATTTTGATGGAGGAAAAGGAAAGGCCCTTGTGAAGCATCTCAGTTAAGTATTGAAGAATATTTCAGGTAAACTGGGCACTGCTGTGCCCACCCCCTGAGTTTGGCTCCAGGAACAGAATCTTTTCCATTTTTCAGCATAGGATTTTCTAATACTAGGCCTCCTTGCCTCCAGAATGACATCACTTGCTTACCGATTGATGGTAACGGAGATATCGGGTAATTAGCCGGGCTGCCAGGTTCAGGGTTTGAAGCTGTGGGTGCAGAATCTGGCCCTCCTGCTGGGACAGCAGGGCAGGGGTCTGAGGCAGGTGCCATGGTGGCAGCAGTGACAAATGGCGCAAGAGGGGGTACCAGTGTTGGCATGGCCAGTCTGGTGCAATCAGTATTGTCCTTGGTCCTGTTTGATCTTTAGTAGTACCTTGGAGAGGAGAGGCAGAGGGGGAAAGGAATAAACGGATAGGTTTTCCGGGTGAAGGACAGGGCATCCACTTTTCAAGCTTGTTTGTGGGGAGTCATTGTGCAGAATTTGTCCAAATGGTAGATCTGGGGGGGGGGAGGCAAACAGGTCTATCTCTGGGCTCCCCCCATTTGTTTCTCAACATGTTGAATATCTTTGGTTCCAGTTTCTACTCGTGTGGGTCCATGAGATTTCTGCTTAGGTTGTCTGACAGTGTATTTAGCTTTCCTGGCAGGAATTGAGCCTGTAGGTGCACTTGGTAGCTCAAGGCTGTGTTCCACAGAGCCATGGCTAGTCTGCAGAGAGGTTAGGAGTGGGTTCCCCCTGCTTATGTACCACATAACAGTGGTGTTGTCCGTCCTTACCAATAATGGTCCTGAAAGAATGTGGACCTTGAAGAACGTGGTCCTTGAAGGCGGTCAGAGCATTCTGTACAGCTAACATTTCTTTTTGATTGATATGCAGGTGCATTTGATTTATGTTCCATTTGCCCTGAATGCACTGCCCTGCCAAGTGAGCCCCCCCCCCAAGCATAATCTGATGAGTATGTTAGGGTTTGGGCAGCAGGGGTAGAGTGAATGGCAGTCCCTTGTTTTGGTGGCAGGCCTCTGCTCACCAAAAGAACTCTATCTGTAGACAAGCTATGATAGGAATCATTGATTCTAGATCCTAAGAATGTAGACACCATAGGCTTTTTAGATACCATTGTAATTTCCTCATATGCAGTCTGCATATTGAATTAGTAGAATGCAAGAGGCCATGAACCCCAGGGCTTGCAGTATTTTCCTTGCAGATAGCTGGGTCTTTGTGGCCAGCAGTTTGAAGTAGACGGTCAAATGAACTTGTTTCTCTGGCGTGAGATAGGCCATCTGGGAAGTTGTATTCAAGCTTGCTCCCAGGAATACAATTTGTTGGCAGGGTACAAGATGTGATTTCTTTTCGTTTATGGTGTACTCCAGAGATGTTCGCAATTTCTTTACAAATGCCAGATGATTTAATAGTATGTCCTGGCTTTCTGCCTGAATTAGACAATTGTCCAGGTATGGGTATATCTAAATATTTCTTTGCCTGCAAAATACAATGACTGGAGCTAGGCACTTTGTGAATACCTGGGAGCAGTAGATAAGCCAAAGGGCAGTGCAGAGAACTGACAGTGCATGTAGCCTGCTCTGAAGCATGGGCATCTTCTGCAAGATTCCCTTATTGGGATGTGCAGGTAGGCTTCCTTTAAATCCAGTGTTGCCAACCAGCATTTTTGCCTAGCATGGAAAGCAGCTGATGAAGAGTTAGCATCTAGAATTTTGGGATTACCAAAAATGTGTTTAGGATAGACAAGTCCAGGATAGTACACCAGGAATAGTCTTTTCTGGGTACCAGGAAACGTCTTGAGTAGAAACTGTGCCCCCCATTCTTCTTCTGGTACAGGTTGAATAGCCCTGATGCTTAAAAGAGAGAATTTGCTTTTGAGCCTCTGCCCACTGATTTGGGGGTAGGTCTGGCCAACCGTTTGGGGTTGGTAAGGAGCGGAAGTGAAATCTGTATCCTTGGGAAACTATATTTAAAACCCATTTGTCCTGGGTAACGAGTTCCCAATTTTTTGCATGCAGGGCAATCTTTCTCCCTGAAGGCACAGTCAGTTGAGCAGGGCTTGGAGGATTTAAAGTTAAGTCATTGAGACAGTTTACTAAAGGGGGAGTCTTACTACTTTGGAAGTAGGAGCCCCTCCCCACTGCTTAGGCCTGTGAGTACCTTGGGACTGAATCCTGGGTGTTCTGCTGGTTCTGGGTTTTGACTGAGAAGGCCTGGAAGAGGCAGGAAAGGACCAGTTCTTAGAGGGCCAATGCCTACTAAATCTGGGAGGCTGTACTTGCAGGAAATCTTGGCTTTTTCCTCCATCTTTTTAAGTACTTCTGCTTTGTTGTCAAACAGGCAGTCTTGGTTTAAGGGAGCATCCAGTCATTTAGCTTTAACATGATCTGGCAAGGATTGCTACTTAAGCCAAGCATGCCTTCTAAGTACAGACCCAGTGACAGCAGCCCTGCAAGATGACTAATGAATCAAAACCACATTGCAAAGTATGTTTTCCAACTTGTTCAGCAGAATGCATTAAATCTTGTAAATCTTTATTTTCAGCACAGTCAGAAATTAACATCATTTTCTATTTAAGCAATCCAAAAATATGTTGCTGATACTTTAACATATGAAACTGGCAGTTTAAGGCCCTAATGGCCAAGGCTGCAGAAGTGTAAACCTTCTTGCCCATCTATCCAGCACCCTGGAATCTCTATCAGAGGGGGTAGGATTTTTGGCAGTAGTATCCTTAATGCCCTTGGGTCCCTGTGAAATGGTCTCAGGATCCGCAGTAGGATTTTTAAAAAGGAACCTGTGAGAGTCAGGCACCCTGTAATACCTATCAATATTTCTGGGAGCAGGAGGTATAGAGTCAGTGGCCAGGCTAGATTCCGAGAAGGCATCATCTACAATGTCCAATACAGGAGGGATAGCTAAAGGCCTGTGTTGAGGTAGGAGTAAGAATTCCCTAAGCCACTTTTTGGAGTCAGAGTAATCCTGGCTTTCCCGGTGAAAATGCTCCCTAAGAGTATGCAAGGTTTCACCAAAGGAGAAATCCTCTGGAGGGGAAGCAGAGGGAATGGAGTCCTCATAGGTAGATAAGGGAAAATCCTGGTCATCAGAGAAAACAGAAATTTCAGAATCCTGATCAGAAGGAAAATCAGTCCTAGGTCACTTAGAGGGGGAATGGTGGCTTCCCCTGCTTAAAGTAATAAGGTCTTCAGTCATTCTTCTTTGTTTTTTAGGCATAGAGGCCTGACCATGCAGTCTGGGCGTCAGTTTTCTAGGCATGGATCGAGTTTTAGGCCTTGAAGAAGAAGATGGCATTGGATTAATATGCAAGTCAGTAGGCCTAAATACACCCTCAGAAGCCGGTGCCTGCACAGTGGCTCCAGACCCATCCAAGGTAGAGACATCCGCAGGTTCCACAGTCAAAGAAGCATCCCGCGGCATACCAGACTCCAAATCGGTCTCAGTAGAGGCCTGCGAATCTGAAGTAGCGGGTATCAGGGGCTGCGAAAGCGCCTGAGTACCGGTGAACTGGCGACTAGCTTAGGAGAAGTGTCGTCGGCAGCTTTGGCCCTATGCGGTCTCCGACTCTCTCTGCATTTTTTCTGAATATCTGTAGTCTGGTGGCTTACTGAAGCCATTTCTGGATAACTGAACAGAGTACCAAAATATTTAGATGCGTAAATGAATAGACTACGAATAGTACGAGGTTTGAATAAGGCACAAAACCGACAGCGAGGTAAGTTGTGGTCTGGGCCTAAGCAAGGAATGCAGTACGAATGAAAATCTTTATGAGGTATTTGCTTTCCACAAGAAATACAATAACTTTTACTGACATCTATTTAGAGCAAGAAAAAGGATCCCCAACAGGGTACTTAGCTTAAAGACTTCGGCTCTGAAAACGGAAATTTCAGGTGTCGGGCGACCGGCAATTGCGAACTCCTTCAGCTTTGGGCAACGCATGGCAAGAAAGACTGATGTAATAACATCGGCTGCATGCGTTATACCCCTGACTACCTGACGTCATGGAAGATGAGACAGCAACCAATGCAGGACCCAAGACTTTGATAATGAGGCCGACTGAGGGCTACTGCAAGCAGATAACCCAAATGTGATGACTGCAACAGTGAAACATGAAGAACATCGGGGGACGTCGTGGTCTGGGCCTAAACAAGTGATGCAGTAAGAATGGAAGTGTCTGTGTGGGATCTGCTTTCCACAGGCGAGATAACTTAACTTTTTTGGACATTGGTTAGTGCAAGAAAAAAGGATCCCAACGGGGTACTTGGCTTTAGACGTTTTCAGCTGAAAATTCAACTTCTGATAGCAATCGACTGGCACTCATGCAAACTGCTTCTGCTACAGGCTCCACGGCAAGAAAGACTGATGTAATGAAGTCATCTGCCTTGCTTTACAGCACCGATGACCTGACATCAGACTACAGGTGACTGCAGCCGAAGCAAAAAACATTTACTGTGGTATTTGGGCCAGCCGTGGGCTACTACAGCAGGGATTACCCACAGGTGATGACTGCAACAGTGAAACACAAAGAACATCCTGCGCTTCCAGAGTATAGCTAAACAGTCCACTTATTCTGTCCTGACAAGACAGCAGGGACAACCCACAGCCGATGACTGCAACAGTAAAACACGAACAACATCCTGTGTTTCCAGAGTATAGCTAAACAGTCCATGCATTCTGTCCTGACAAAATCATAAGAAGGCCAAAACATGCATGTCCACAACTAGTGGGTGTGACAGCCCTCATCTGGACCAGTAATCAAGAAGCCTCAATTCTCACCACTGGCAATGGTGGGGGACATTCACTGGAGGATAACGGGTATGTACACAGCATCTCCAGATGCAGCTCTCTGCATAGAGTACAATTTCCCTTAAGAGCACACAGGGAGCACAGTCAGTCCGGGGGCTGGTACCTCTCTCTTTATCCAGATCCCTAATAAGAGACTCCCCACTGGCACAGCTACAGCGCTAAGCCCTTAGCCAGGGTTCCAAGACAAGTCCACCAACACTCTCTCTGTCCAACCAGTGCTTTGTGTCAATGCCCAAGTAGCTGACACACACATTCTTTGAGATTTGACTTGCGCGCGCACACACACACACACACACACACACACACACACACACACACACGGGAAAGGCTGGCACAGGTTTACTAGCTATGCTCCCCCCTTTTGCCCAGACTATAAGGTAGTTATCACTGCCACCAGAACCCCCTGCCAGCTACTTTAAGGCCTTTAGAAAAGGGTGTCCAATTTTACTATGTAATATTAATACTAATACAAATGGTAGTTTGACCAAGAGCAAGGCTATTAGGAGTGGCCCACAGTGTCACCCAATAAATATGCAAGCACACTCAAAACTTAAATATCTCTACAAAGATCAGCCACAATGAAAGGTTTAAATATATTTAATAATAAATAATAAAAACAAGAAAATACTACGTATATATTCACTATGACATCAGAGTTCAAAACACGGGAAATAGTTAAAATAACATTGAAGGACGGGCTCAGACAAATAAAGAAAACAAATATCTAAACTAAGTTTCACACTATTCCTGACTGAATATAAGAGAGTTATACTATTCCCTAATAGCTTACTTAATAGAGCAAGGCAGATGATGTGGTGAATGGCCCAAGTCAAAATACAGAATGCTCTGTGTCACTAAAATAATATCCAACATTTTATTTCTGGGACAGCTTGCAAAATGACATCACTTCTGGTCATTTGACTTCTGGTTCCCATGCAAACCCCCACTGCTGGAAGCTGGCAGGCTTTAACACACACACACACACACACACACACACACACACACACACACACACACACACACACAAGTTTTTGCTCAGATCTATGGTCAGGTGCTGGAAATCATAAAACAATTTCATACCTCCATGTTATCAGAGTAGTAATTAGTTCACCAGAAAGACAATACTGAAAACTTCCTAGCATATATGTTGGGTCTCTGGCTGCATTGAAACCTGTGAGATAGTATCTTTATGGCCTAGCCCGCAAAGTAATTTCATTTCAGATATATTTTAAAGTTTGCTGGACTGAGTTTAACCTTCCAGTTTCCTCTATTAAAACATATACATTTAAACAATTACAATAGTGCATGTACATTTCTTTTCTCTCCAGTAGGGCACACTATGGACACATTTCAAACACAAGCACTTTACAAAAACTTTTCCAGACAAACATCTGTATGAATCAGTTTGATATACACATGACATACAGTTCTAATACATTTGTATCACAAGAATCTTGTATAAATCAGTTTGATATTTATAAATGACATTTATTCCAAATTCCAGCTAGCTGTCCTGGCCAAATCTCCTACTGTCACAGTGAGGTTGTGCTTTACTGGCCTGAATGTGCCCATAAAGCCTTAAAAAGGATAAAGTCATGGACATTCAGAAGATGTATATCTGGAACACTTAAGTCCTTAAGGAGTCATCTGCATATATCCCATGGGCCTCTATTACAAGAGGTTTAAGGTATTGCACAGCGAAAACTCTAGCTTGGCTAGGTTTTTCTTGTAGTTTTTACGAATATATCACATCATGACAGCTAATTTAAATTCTGTCCAAAAGCATTAATTCAGTCAGAAACAAAGCAAATAGATTAGGATTAAAGATTTGCATTCTGTTACATGCGGCTTAAAAATGATTTAAAAAAGTAAAGTTGTGTAACTAAACTTACCATAACAGTAGATGTTCAAAAGATCACTGCTGCAGTAACCCTAACTATAGGGGGTTATATCCTGCCAAGGTTATAAACAGCTGACCAAAGCTTCAGAGCACCTTCCACATGCCCAAACTGTCAAGCAGCTCAAACGGAGATTATTAAAAGCCAAGTTTGGATGCCAAATCCTTCATAGGTTTCCTGCCAACACAGAAAAGGAGGCTGAGCCCTGATAGGACAATGCTAGAAGGAACAAAACACAACCACATCCTGGCATAAACAGTACACCAAAAAAACAAAGGGGACAGAGGGTGCGTCTTCTGCAGCACTGATCATTCAAACATCTACAGTTTCCATAAATAACTACTATTTTCATCACATTGATCACTGCTGCAGTAGCCTTAGTTATATGGTTAGATTACCTTAGCTTACTACAATTGGGAGGTGAAAGGAGTAGAATCCAAGAGACCCTGGAGATGATCCTTGCAAAGCCTGATCAGATCTAGAGAAGTATTCAAGCATATAGTGGTCTGTAAAAATATATACAGAGGACCAAGTTGCAGCTTCTAGAATATTTCTAGAATCGAACAGTTTCCCACAATCCATAAATGAAGTCAAGGTCCTGGTAGAGTGGGCCTTTACTCTGCCTGGAATAATTTTGTTGCACAGGGAGTATAACAAAAGGTAATAACGTTAGACAATCACTTGGAAACTATCTGTTTTGACACAGGTTTTCTCTCCTTTTTACCTTCACAAGAAATGAATAATTGATCCAATGATCTGAAAGACTTAGTTCTGTCAAGATAGCATAGCTCTCAACCTCTTAACACAAATAAATCTTGACAAAGACAATAATGGGAGGACAAAGCCTCAAAAATAGGGACAAATTTTAAATATTGCTCTTATGAACTTAGAAAGCTACAGAAATAAAAGGTTTTGTGTTGCCATGCATTTCCCGAAGGATATGAAGTCTGAAACTCAAATGCCTGCCATTACTTAGAGAATTCAATCCTCGACGATTTGTCCAAAAAATCCACAAAACCACAAGTTTTATGAGGCACAGACCAAAAATATGAAGCAAAAATCTGGGCAGTTGAGAGGTATGAATGTGAGCCTGACGATTCAAAATTCTGAAAATCAAAGTTGCAGAAGCACAAACTTTTCCCCCCATACTTATCAATCTTCTTATCCTTATCACAAACAGTAGGAATGAACTTAAAGCTTTTGGCAACAGAAGGATTAACTACAGCTATAACAGATATATCAGGATTGAAAAGAGTGTATAAAAACCTAAAAACATTGAGGAACTTTATACATCCCATCTGCCTTTCTTAGGGGCAGCTGGTCGACTATCAGAAAAACTTCAGGCAGTAATACACACACATACTCCAAAGCTGACAGAACTGGAGGAATGGGTGCAGGGTATGGAAACTTTCAGGACAGCACAGTGGTGCAGCAGTAGCATTATCACCTCACAGCAAGGGGTTCTCTGGTTCGATTCTCGGCTGGGGTGCCTTCTGTGCAGAGTCTGCATATTCTCCCTGCGTTTGTGTAGGGATCTTCCGGGTGCTCCGGTTTCCTCCCAGGTTACAAAGACATGCGCCTGGAGCGTTTCTCCCCGGGCCTCCGCTGAAAATTGACTTTGTTCCAAGTTGGACTTTCCCGGTTAACAAATGTAAAAAATAAATAAATAAACTCCTTCTGTAACAGCTCAGAGTATTTTCTTAGGGACTGAGAAACCTCAGTGTTCGCCCACTGAAAAAACTGTCACATTCTAGAAAGTCTCAGAGAAAGAGACCCTCCACTGTGAGAGTCAGAAAAGTACAGTTGTGTACCTACCATAAATGTAGATGTTAGAGTGTATTCACTGTTGCAGTCATTACACTTGGGTTATCCTGCTGGCAGGCTACCCGCAGTCGGCCCGAGTTCCAAAGTCTAGGTCCGGCGTCGGTTGCTGTCACCTCTTCCCTGACGTCAGTGCGCCAGGGGTATAAAAGATGCAACCAATGCCATTTTCTTCAATTTTTCTTGCCCTAGATGTCAGGTGCCCCCCAAATAGGAAAGGCCGGAAAAAATTATGCCAAAAAACATGCATGTACTAAAATAAACATTGCCTTCATCTACAAGCAAATACACCACATAGGTTGCATAGAGTTGAGAAGTACAGAAAAGTCCCAGCAATGAAAAGGGGGATGGTGGGTGGGTAAGCTGGACTGCAACAGTGAATACACTCGAACATCTACATTTATGGTAGGTACACAACTGTACTATGTTCATCGTGTTTCACTGTTGCAGTCATTACACTTGGGTTGAATCCCAAAGCTGAGGTTGGGTGGCTGGGCCCAAATAGGATTAGGAGAGGCTACCAGGCCCTGCAGAACTGCAGTGGCAAAGCCTGCTCTGGATTTAGAGTAGAGTAGAGAGGTAAGTGGTAGTGCTTGGTGAAAGTGCGCACTGAACTCCAGGTTGCAGCTTCTAAAATGTCTTTGGTTGGTACTCCTCTGAGAAAGGCTGCTGAAGTGGCTGCTGCTCTGGTAGAATGTGGCTTAATGCCCTTAGGCACTGATTTGCCATGTTGTGCATAGCAGAAGCGAATGCAGTGTCCTATCCATTTTGAAATTGTCTGCTTTGACATAGGCTTTCCTTGTGATCCTGTAGCATAAGTTACAAACAGTTGCTCAGTTTTTCTAAAAGCTTTTGTTTTGTCCAAGTAGAATCATACCTGTCTGTGTATGTCCAAAGTGTGCAGAAGTCTCTCCCCTTTATTCTGGGGATTTCGATAGAAAGTTGGCAAATAAATGGTTTGGTTAAGAACAACATTGGAAACCACCTTTGGCATAAATGTTGGGTTTGTCCTTAGAGAGACCCTGTCCTGATGAAAAATGATGAAATGTTCCACTGCCATTAATGCCTGTAACTCTGAGACTCTTCTTGCTGAAGTTATTGCTAGGAGGAGAGCAGTTTTCCATGATAAGAATTTTAGATCAGCTGTGTTGGCTGACTCAAAAGGAGGCAGTGTGAGCTTTTCCAAAACAAAATTGAGGTCCCAAGTAGGTATTGGTGCTCTCCTTGGGGGTCTTATGTTTCTTGCCCCTCTGAGGTACTGCCTTAGTAGTAGATGTGAAAAAATAGGAGGTTCCATATTGTAATGAGCTGAAATGGCAGAGGCATGGATCTTAATATATGAAAAGGATAGGCCTTTGTCCAGCATCTCAGTTAGGTATTGCAAAATCTGAGGTATATTTGGAACAAGTGGTTCGAGTCCTTGTGCCTGGTTCCAAGCACAGAATCTCTTCCATTTTTCTGCATAAGATTTCCTAGTGCTGGGCCTCCTGGCTTCTAAAATGACATCCATAACAGCTTTAGAGAGAGGTGTGGTCTGAGTGGCTATATTATCTGCCATGCAGCCAGATTTAAGGTTCTGAGTTGACTGTGTAGAATCGGATTGTTTTGTTGAGTCAGAAGATGAGGAATTTGAGGTAAAGGCCAGGCTGGGCCCGAGACAAGCTCTTTAGGATTGGGTACCAGTGCTGGCGTGGCCAGTCTGGGGCAATCAGTATCATTTTTGGCTTCTCATCTGCCTTTTAGAAGTACCTTGGGAAAAAGAGGCAGTGGAGGGAAGGCATAAACTGTTAGGGTTTTCCAGCTGAATGAAAGAGCATCCACTTTCCACGCTTGTGAGTGATAAGTCCTTGTGCAGAATTTCTGTAGTTGGCAGTTGTGAGGGGAGGCAAAAAAGATCTAGGTCTGGGCGTCCCCATTTCCTTGTTATCATGCTGAAGACCTGTGGATTTAGTTTCCATTCGTGCGGATCCATGAGATTTTTGCTTAGTTCGTCTGCCAGTGTATTTTTCTTTCCTGGCAGGAATTGTGCCTGCAGATGTACTTGATAGGTTAGTACTGTGTTTCACAAAGTCATGGCTTGCCTGCAGAGGGGGTAGGAATGTGTGCCCCTTTGCTCATTTATGTACCACATAACTGTGGTGTTGTCCGTCTTTAGTAATAATTGTCCTGGATGTAGTAGATCCTTGAAGGTTGTCAGGGCATTCTGCACAGCTAGCATCTCTTTTTGACTGATGTGAAGATGCATTTGTTCCTTGGGCCACGTGCCCTGAATACATTTTCCTGCCATGTGTGCCCCCCAGGCATAATCCGATGTATCCGTTATTGTCTGCCTGGCTGTGAGTAAGGTGAAAGGCTGTCCTTTGTTGTGGTGACAGGCCCGGGACCACCATCGAAACTCCTGTTGTAGACAGGGAATTATAGTTACTATTGTTTCCGCGCTGTGGCAATGTTGAGTCCAAACACTTTTTAGATACCATTGTAGTTTCCTCATATGCAATCTTGCATATGGAATTAGTAGAATGCAGGATGCCATGAAGCCCAGGGCCTGCAGAATTTTTCTTGCAGGGAGCTGGGTCTGTTGCCATCATTTGAAAGCAATGAGTCAGTTGCCTTTGTTTGTCTGGCGTGAGATAAGCCATCTGGGCAGTTGTATTTAAGCTTGCACCCAGGAATATCATCTCTTGAGAGGGCACTAGTTTTGATTTATTTTCGTTTACAGTGGACCCTAGGCAAATTAATAATCTTTTTACAAACGCCACATGTTTTAGTAGAATGTCCTTGCTCTCTGCTTGAGTAAGGCAGTCGTCCAAGTAGGGATATATTTGAATTCCTCTTTGTCTGCAAAATGCAATTACTGGTGCCAGGCATTTTGTGAAGACCCTGGGCGCAGTAGATAAGCCAAATGGCAGTGCAGAGAATTGGTAATGCATTGAGCCAGCTATGAATCTGAGGTATCTTCTGCAAGATTGTCTGATTGGGACATGCAGGTATGCCTCCTTGAGGTCCAAAGTAACTAGCCAAGCCTTCTTTCCCAGCATGGGTAGAAGTTGCTGCAGTGTTAACATTTTGAATTTTGGAACATCCAGGAAAGTATTTAAGATTGACAAGTCCAGTATTGGTCTCCAGGCTTTGTCCTTTCTGAGTACCAGGAAAAGTCTGGAGTAAAATTCTTGTCCCTGTTCTTGCTGTGGTACTCTTTGAATAGCTCCCATGTCCATGAGAGCAACAATTTCCTTTTGTGCCTCTGCCCATTGGTTTTGTGGCAGGTCCGGCATACCTTTTGATTTTGGAAGGGTGTGAAAGTGGAACCTGTAACCCTGAGAAACTGTATTCAGTACCCATTTGTCCTGGGTGTTTATGTGCCAATTTTGTGCGAAAAGTGCTAGCTTTCCCCCTAGGGATGCTGCCAACAGGTATGTGCTTGGTCTTTGAAGAGGGAAGTCATTGGGACTGTTTCCTGTAAGGTTGTGATTTGTCGTCTCCTCCTTTGGGGGCAGAAGCACCCCACTGTTTAGGTCTGTAGGAGCCTTGGGGCTGAGATCTGCCTCTTGGGCGTCTATCTGCCTCTTTGTGGCCTGTCTGACACCTGAAAGGGCCAATTTTTTGAAGGCCAGTTTCTACTAAACCTAGGTGGTTGAACCTGTAAGAAATTCTTTACTGTCTGCATAGATTTTGCTTTATCCTCCATTTTCTTTAACACCTCTTCTGCCTTAACACCAAACAAAGTATCATGCTGTAGTGGAGCATCCAATAATTTTACTTTAACATCTTCAGGTAAACTCTGTTCTTTCAACCAAGCATGCCTTCGAATGGCAGAGCCTGTAACTGCAGCTCTGCAAGAAGCCTCTAATGAATCAAAACCACATTGCAGAGTATGCTTTCCCACTTGTTCAGCTGCATGCAATAATTCCTGCATTTCCTTATTGTCAGGACTTTCTGAGTTTGTAAGCATTTTCTGTTTTAACAAAGACATGAGGTACTGTTGATATTTAAGCATGTGAAACTGGCAGTTTAAAGCCCTTACAGCTAAAGTAGCAGAAGTGTAACCCCCCTCCCCCCCCCCATCTATCCAGAGCTCTAGAATCCCTATTAGAGGGGACAGGGTTTTTTTGCAGTGGAAGCCTTAACCCCTTTGGGACCCTGAGAAATTGTTTCTGGGTCAGCAGCAGGGTTTTTATAAAGAAATTTATTAGAGTCAGGGACCCTGTAATACCAGTCTGGCTTGACTGGTGCAGGGGGTAAAGAATCAGGAGACGGACTGGATTCAGAGAAAACAATATCAAGCACTGGGGGGATAGCCAGGGGCCTGTGCTGAGGCAGTAAAGAAAATCTATGAGCCTTTTCTTGGATTCTGAATAATCCTGGCTCTCCCAGTGGAAATGCTCCCTCATGGTGTGCAGAGTTTCCCCAAAAGAATAATCCTCAGGAGGAGAGACTGAAAGTATAGATTCTTCAGCATCAGAGTCCTCATAGGGGGGGGAGAGAATAGCCCTGATCTGAAGAGGAATCAGAAGAAATAGAAACCTGGTCAGAGGAATCGGTCAGTGTCTTGCCTAGGCCTTTTATCAGGAGGGGGATGGGAACCCCTGATCAAAGTAATTAAGTCTTCGGCCATTTTAAGCATCTGTTTCTTTGGCATGGATGACTGTCCAGGTGAATGCTGAACTTGTTTCCTTGTCTTTAATGGTGTCTTTGACTGTACCTTGGCTGCTGCAGAGGACTTAATAATAAGATGTGAAGGTCTGAAAACACCCTCAGAAGCCGATGCCTGCTCAGCGGCTACGGACCCATCTGAGGGAATAGTTTCCATAGGCCCAATACCTTGAGTATCCAGAGGCCTAGTTGTCTCCACGTGGGAGTCGGATACGGCCTGTGGCTCTGAGGTAGCGGGTGTCAGGGGCTGCGAAAGCACCTCACTGAGAACTGGCGACTGGCCTAGAAGAGGCTTAGTCGTTGGTTTTGGACCTCGGATGCCTGTCCTTTTCCTTGTCTTTGCGTTTTTTTATGAATTCCGGTCGTCGGTTCTTCCGACGGCATTATATAGTTAAACCTTCGGCCAAAGTAATGTAAAGCAAAATCAAACTGACGTTTAATAGTGCGTTTGTTGAATCTAGCACAAAACGGACAGCTACTAACGTCATGGTCAGGCCTAGGCAAGGAATACAGTAAGAGTGAAAGTCCTTATGAGGTATTTGCTTCCCACAAGAAATACAATTGTTAACTTTTACTGACATCGGTCTGGAGCAAGAAAAAGTTTCCCCAATAGGGTACTTAGCTTTATTGAAGACTTCGGTTCTGAAACTCTATTTCGAAAATCTCAAGAGTCAGCCGACCGGCACTTGCGAACTGCTTTTGCTTTGGGCACCGCGTGCAAAGAAAGACCGGGGAAAATGGCGTTGGTTGCATCTTTTATACCCCTGGCGTACTGATGTCAGGGAAGAGGCGACAGCAATCTATGCCGGACCTAGACTTTGGAACTCGGGCCGACTGCGGGTAGCCTGCCAGCAGGATAACCCAAGTGTAATGACTGCAACAGTGAAACACAATGAACATCTGAACTCTTTTCAGAGTCGGAATCACAAATCTGGGAAGAAAACCCTGCAAAGTACAGTTTTGTACCTACCATAAATGTAGATGTTAGAGTGCTTATACAGCTGCAGTCATAACTGATGGGTTCTCCTGCCGTCAGGCGGGACCTCAGTCGGCCGAAATCCAAAGTCTAGGTCCGGCGTCGGTTGTCGTCGCTTCTTCCCTGACGTCAGTGCGACAGGGGTATAAAGGAACCAGCCAACGCCATTTTCTTCAGTTTTTCTTGCCCCAGGTGTCAGATGCCCCCAGAAGGAAGGCAATACATAAATTTGTGTAATAATGCAGTGCAATACAATCAAAATACAGTAGTTGCAAGCAAATACATCATAAATGAATACCCCCAATCAGGTTGTATGAAGATGTGTTAGCCTATAGGCCTGTTCCAAGAGGGGAAGGAGGGAGGGAAACCTGGACTGCAGCTGTATAAGCACTCGAACATCTACATTTAGGGTAGGTACAAACTGTACTATGTTCATCGTGCATACAGCTGCAGTCATAACTGATGGGTAGAATCCCAAAGCCAAGAAAGGGGTGGTAGGCACTAGGTGGAACTAGGAGGAGCCAAAATGCCTTGCAAGACTGCAGTGGCAAAGCCTGCTCTAGATTTGGAGTATAATGGTAGGTTGTAGCGCTTGGAGAAGGTATGCACAGAACTCAAGTGGCTGCTTCAAGATATCCTTGGTAGGAACTCCTCTGAGGAAGGCTGCAGAGGTGGCTGTGGCCCTGGTGGAATGAGTTCTAATGCCTGTAGGTACAGCTTTGCCATGAAAGGAATAGCAAAAACGTATGCAGTGGGCTATCCATTTTGAGATTGTCCGTTTGGAAATTGCCTTTCCTTGAGCTCCTACCGCATAGGACACAAAGAGCTGTTCTGATTTTCTGAAAGGCTTTGTTCTGTCCAAATAATAACGCAGTTGTCTGTGGATGTCCAAGGAATGTAGTAATCTCTCCCCTTTGTTTTGAGGATTAGGATAAAAAGTAGGTAAATGTATGGCCTGATTTAAAGCTACCCTGGATACCACTTTAGGCATAAAGGACGGGTTGGTTCGTAAGGAAACTCTGTCCTGATGGAAGATGATAAAAGGCTGGACAGCCATGAGAGCCTGTAGTTCTGAAACTCTACAAGCTGAGGTGATAGCCAGAAGGAAAGCTGTTTTCCAGGACAAATATTGCAAATCTGATGAGGCAGCTGGCTCAAAGGGAGGCAAGGTCAGTTTTTCCAGAATGAAATTAAGATCGCAAGCAGGTATTGGTTGTTTCCTTGGAGGTCAAATTCTTAGCCCCTCTGAGGAACTGTCTTAAGAGAGGGTGAGAGAATAAAGGTGGATCAGTGTTGTATTCTGCAGAAATGGCTGAGGCATGGATTTTGATGGAGGAGAATGAAAGTCCACTACTTAGCAGCTCAGCCAAATATTGTAGTATTTGAGGTAAATTCAGTTTTCCAGGATCCTGGCCCTTTTTCTCATTCCAGACACAAAACCGTTTCTATTTTGCGGAGTAAGCTTTTCTAGTTGATGGCCTTCTGGCCTCCAAAATGACATCCTGCACCTCCTTGGAAAGTAGGGCCTGTTGTGATGCTAAGGAATCTTCCATGCGGCTAGATTGAGTGTTTTTAGCTGGCTGTGAAGAGTTTTGAAGCTGTGCTGAGTCAGAAGAAGAGGCATTAGAGGCAGAGTCCATGGTGGGGAACGCGTCAGGCTCCTCAGGAGTGGGTACCAGTGTTGCCTTGGCCAGTCGGGAGCAATGAGAATCATCTTTGGTCTGTCTGCTCTGGTTTTCAATAGAACTCTGGGCAGCAGAGGAAGAGGTGGGAAGGCATAAACTGTCATTGATGTCCAACTGAAAGAGAGAGCGTCCACTCTCCAGGCCTTTGGATGGAAAATCCTTGAGCAGAATTTTGTCAATTGATGATTTTTGTGGGAGGCAAAGAGATCTATGTCTGGCCTTCCCCATTCTTGGATTACTTCTGTAAAAACTTTTGGATGCAATTTCCATTCATGTAGATCTGTCATATTCCTGCTTAGGTTGTCTGCCAGTGTGTTTTCCTTGCCTGGCAAGTACTGTGTTTGTAGTTCTATTTGTAAGTCCATGGCCATGTTCCAAAGTGACATGGCCAGTCTGCACAGGGGGTAAGAATGTGTTCCTCCCTGTTTGTTTATGTACCACATAACTGTGGTGTTGTCCGTTCTTATCAATAGTTGACCTGGTTGTAGAAGGTCCTTGAAAGCTATAATAGCATTTATTACTGCTAGCATTTCCTTTTGATTGATGTGAAGGTACTTTTCTTTTTGGGACCATTTGCCCTGAATGCACCGGTCTGTCATGTGCGCCCCCCAGGCGTAGTCCGAGGCGTCTGTTGTGATGACTTGATTTGCTTGAGGCTTGCTGAATGGAAGACCTGTGTTTGTTTGACATGCTTCAGCCCACCACAGAAATTCCTTTTGCAGACATGGAATTAGTGGTATTACTGTTTCCAAACTGTGGCTGTGTTGAGACCATATGCTTTTCAGGTACCATTGTAGTTTCCTCATATGCAGCTTTGCACATGGGATTAGTAAGATGCAAGATGCCATGAATCCCAGAGCCTGCAGGATTTTCCTTGCAGTCAGCCTGGTGCAGTTTGCTAGTGTTCTGAAGTATTGAATTAGTTGCCCCTGCTTCTCTGGCGTGAGGTAGGCCATCTGGGTGTTTGTGTCCAAATTCGCACCCAGGAAAATTATCTTCCGAGAGGGTATTAGCCTTGATTTCTTTTTGTTGACTGTGTATCCCAGAGAGTTCAACAACATTATTACATAAGCCAGATGTTTCAGAAGAATGTGCTTGCTGTCCGCTTGGATCAGGCAGTCGTCCAAATAGGGGTATATTTGTATCCCTTGAAGTCTGCAGTAGGCAATTACTGATGCCAGGCATTTCGTGAATACTCTGGGCAGTAGATAAGCCAAAGGGCAATGCAGAGAATTGATAATGGGTTGAACCTGCAAGAAATCTGAGGTACCTTCTGCAATTTTGTCTGATTGGGGCATGCAGGTATGCCTCCTTGAGGTCCAATGTTACCAGCCAAGACTCCTTGCCCAGCATGGGAAGAAGTTGCTGTAGAGTGAGCATCTTGAATTTTGGTGCAGTAGAAATGTGTTTAGGATGGATAGGTCCAAAATAGGTCTCCAATCTTTTCCCTACCTTGGTACCAGAAATAGCCTGGAATAAAAACCTTGACCTTGTTCGTGCGTAGGTACCTCTTGAATAGCTTTCATGTTTATGACATCTGTAATTTGCCTTTGTGCCTCTGCCCTTTGATTGTGTGGCAGGTTTGGCATGCCTCTCATTTTTGGAAGGGTGTGAAAATGGAATTTGTAGCCTCTGTTTATAATGTCCAGGATCCATTTGTCCTTTGTGACAATATGCCAATTTTTTGAAAATAATGCCAGCTTTCCTCCTAAGGGGGCTGCCATTTGAGACTTGGTTGGCATGCAAAGGGGAAAGTCATTGGGTTTGCTTTCTGAAAGATTGCAAGTTATCCTCAACCACCTTTTTGTGTAGGAGCTTGCCATTGTCTGCCTCTAAACGATCCTTGGGATTGTCCTCTGCCCCTCGGGCGCCTGTATCTGCCTCTTTGGGATCTGTCTGTGGCAAGAAAGGACCAGTTTTTGGAAGGCCAATTTCTACTAAAACGTGGGGGTTGTACCTGTAGAAAATCTTCCACAGTTTGCATTGATTTAGCCTTTTCCTCCATTTTCCTTAATACCTCCTCAGCATTAGCACCAAATAGTACATCCTTTTGAAGAGGGGCGTCTAGTAATTTAGCTTTGACATGATCAGGCAAGGCTTGTTCCTTGAGCCAGGCATGCCTACGTATGACTGATCCTGTAACAGCAGCTCTACATGAGGCCTCTAGAGCATCAAAACCACATTGTAAGGTATGCTTACCCACTTGTTCTGCACTATGCATCAAATCCCGCAACTCCTTCAAGTCTGGTTGTTCAGGTTGTGACATTTTACTTTTCAATTGTGATAACAAAAACTGTTGGTATTTTAGCATATGGAACTGACAGTTTAAGGCCCTCATGGTTAAGGTAGCCGATGTATATACCTTTTTTCCCCACCTTTCTAAGGATCGGGAATCTCTCTCGGAAGGTAATGGATTTTTAGCAATGGAGGCCTTAACTCCCTTGGGGCCCTGTGAGATGGTTTCTGGGTCAGCAACATGGCTTTTGTATAGAAACTGGTGCGAGTCAGGAACCCTGTAGTACCTGTCAGGCTTAACTGGAGCTGGAGGTAGAGAGTCCGGGTTAAGGCAGGCCTCCGAGTAAACATCATCTAGGATGTCCAAGACAGGAGGTATAGCCAGAGGCCTGTGCTGAGGTAGCAAGAGAAATTCCCTAAGCCTTTTCTTGGAATCTGAATAATCTTGGCCTTCCCAGTGGAAGTGTTCCCTTAAGGTATGCAAAGTTTCCCCAAATGAGTAATCCTCGGGGGGGATACAGAAGGGATGGACTCCTCCGCATCAGAATCTTCAAAAGGGGAGTAAGAATGTTCCTGATCATCAGAGTGCTCTGAAATAATGGAGCCCTGATCAGAGGAGGGGGAATCTTCCTCCACTCTGGGCCTTTTGTCCAGTGGGGGCTGAGAACCTCTGATAAAAGTAATTAAATCCTTAGCCATTTTAAGCATCTGTTTCTTAGGCATGGGGCCTGGAGATGGGCCCTGTGCAGCTGGTCTCTTAGTGAAAGCCTTGATGGAGAAAGAGGAGGAAGGTCTGAAGACACCTTGAGTGGAGGAGGACCTGTCCACATTCTGAGTTTCAACGCCAAGAGTGGCTTCGGTATCTGTAGTCGGGGTGTGGGCCGAGGAGCCTGCGACCTCGGGCACAGGAGACACAGTCAAAGAAGTGTCGTCGGTAGTCAGCGGCTGCGTAGGGAGAACCGGAGCATGTGTAGTCGGCTTTGGCGTGGTGTCGGTAGAGGCCGTGGACCTCGTGTGTCGGTCCTTATCTTTGCGTTTTTTAGACAAAACTGGAGTCGGAGTATCCGATGACATAATATAGTTAAATGCTTTCCCAAAATAATGCTGGGCGAACTCCGCCAGACGCTTAATGGTGCGTTTGTTGAATGTAGCACAAAAGTGACAGACCGGGACGTCGTGGTCTGGGCCTAAACAAGGTATACAGAGGGAATGGAAATCCTTATGCGGTATTTGCTTCCCACAAGAACTACAATTATTAACTTTGTCTGACATCGGTCTGAGGCAAGAAAAGTTTCCCCAACGGGGTACTTGGCTTTCAAGAAGACTTCGGTTTCCAAATTTTCGTAATCTCAGGAGCTGGCCGACCGGCACTTGCGAACTGCTTCTGCTTCGAGCACCACGCGGCAGGAAAGACTGGAGAAAATGGCGTCGGCTGGTTCCTTTACACCCCTGTCACACTGACATCAGGGAAGAAGCGACGACAACCGACGCCGGACCTAGACTTTGGAATTCGACCGACCGAGGACCCACCTGACGGCAGGAGAACCCATCAGTTATGACTGCAGCTGTATGCACGATGAACATCTGTCCCTTTATTCTCCAGTCCACATTCAGAATCTTGAATCTCTTCAAGAAAGGAGATATCCTATTTTCTTATACCAGAACCTGATTTACAAGGTTCAACAGCCTGAATTAAACTTTGATCCAGACCCAGCAAACTATTCCCATCTAGGGAAATTTAAGAAAGAGTAGGTACATGTTTAGTTTTCGGTTTCATTTTGACAAGAAAAATGGAAACAGTACTATTAATGGCAGCAGTAGCTTGCCCAGGGATGGCCACAACATTTTTTGACAAAATAGGGTAGCCTTCTCTGTTTCCTCTCTAAAAACAGACAAAAGTGTCTCTCCCTTAAACACGGAGGGGATCTCACCAACCACAGAGGGCGTTGGCTAACCCCCTGGATCCATAGTCACTGTAGTTGCTACAGCAGTGAGATCCTAGGTAAAAGATGAGTGGTCTAAGTTACAACTAATGGCCACAACAGTCACCCACCAGCAGCTGATTGCTATCCTGCTGTGATGGCAAAGCCTATTTGCTTAATTTGTTTTTTTTCCTGGATGAAAGAAAGACAGACTGTGGGATTAAAAGACTGTTCCATGTCCAAAAATGGTCCTTCTTTCCCTGGGAAAACAAGCAGCAAATGCCAGTAAAAAAGTACAGTTTTGTACCTACCATAAATGTAGATGTCCGATAGATATGCAACTGCAGTCATAACCTATGGGTTGTCCTGCCTCAGGCAGCCCTCGGTCGGCCGGATTCCAAAGTCTGGGTCCGATGTCGGCTGATGTCGCATTTCTCTCCGACGTCAGAGCGGCAGGAGTACATAAGCATCAGCCGACGCCATCTTCTTCAGTGTTTCTTGCCCCAGATGCCAGGTGCCCTCCAAGGAAGGCTGTAATCAATTTGGAAGACAAAACAGGTTTCCAGACAAATAAGCAATAAACAGATACACCACAACAGATATCCCCAGCTAGGATAACAGGGAGAGGAGTGGACCCAAGGAATAGAGGGGAAGGAGGGAGGAAACGACTGCAGTTGCATATCTATCGGACATCTACATTTATGGTAGGTACAAAACTGTACAATGTCCTTCAAGAATGCAACTGCAGTCATAACATATGGGTTGAATACCATAGCTTAGCTGGGGGAGGTGGAAAGCACTAAGAAAAGGATGGTGTAGCTATCAATCCCTGCAGGACTGCCGAAGCAAAGCCTGCTCTGGATCTGGAATATAAAGGAAGGTTGTAGTGTTTGGAGAATGTATGCACGGAGCTCCATGTAGCAGCTTCTAGAATGTCTTTTGTAGGCACCCCTCTTAAGAATGCTGTAGAGGTGGCTGTAGCTCTGGTAGAGTGTGGTCTGATACTGGCTGGTACACTCTTTCCATGGAAGGAATAACATAATGTGATGCAATGTCCAATCCATTTTGAGATAGTCTGTTTGGAAACTGCTTTTCCTTGTACTCCAGGGGCGTAAGCTACAAAAAGCTGATCAGACTTCCAATTGGCCTTGGTTCTGTCCAGGTAGTAGCGAAGTTGTCTGTGAATGTCCAAGGTATGAAACAGTCTTTCCCCTTTGTTCTCAGGATTGGGAAAGAAAGTAGGCAGGTGAATTGCTTGATTCAAAGAAACCCTAGATACCACTTTTGGCAGAAAGCTAGGGTTGGTTCATAAGGAGACCCTGTCCCTATGAAAGGTAATGAACGGTGGTATAGCCATTAGGGCCTGTAATTCCGAAACCCTTCTTGCTGAGGTAATTGCCAACAGGAAAGCTGTCTTCCATGAGAGGAATTGTAAGTCCACAGAAGCTGCTGGCTCAAAGGGTGGTAGAGTCAGTTTTTCTAGGACGAAGTTGAGGTCCCAAGCTGGTACTGGGGCCTTTCTTGGTGGCTTGATATTCTTGATTCCTCTAAGAAATTGCCTTAACAAAGGATGTGAGAACACAGGTGGATCAGTGTTGTATCTAGCTGAAATAGCTGAAGCATGTATCTTTACAGAAGACACCTTTGATCATTATAAGTAAAAAACTAAGAGCTCTCATAAAATCATCCAAGACAAATTTTGAGAGAAAAATCGCCAAGGACTCTAAAGACAATCATAAGGCCTTCTTTAGCTATGTTAGAAACCTAGGAGGAAACTCCCAGATATGCTCAGAATTAGTTCAAAATGATGTGAAAATTACTGAACCTACACACATTGCTAACATACTGGCTGACAGGTTCAGTGCAAACTTCTCCCCCCCCCCCCCCCACAAAAGGAGAGATATCTATTCCAGAGGATTGTAGCCCCCAAACATCTCCAACGCCCAGGTGAGAACTGCCCTCACTAAGGCAAAAACACAGCATCCATGGGACCGGATGGTGTCCCCGGCTGTGTGCTTCATGAACTCAACGAGGAATTAAACCCACAGTTAGGACAGCTGTTTAATCTTAGCCTCACCTCAGGATACGTACCCAAGGAGTGGCGCATGGCGACTGTGGTCCCACTTCATAAGGGCGGTGCCTCCACAGACCCTGGAAATTACCACCCCATTAGCTTGACAAGCCTTATCTGCAAAGCCATGGAGAGGATCATAATGGAACTCATAAATAAAGACATAGGAACTTGCAGACTTTGGATCCAACCCAGTTTGGCTTTGTCAAAGGCAGATCCTGCCTCTTAAACTTGGTTGACTTTTCGAGACAGTCACCAAGGCCATTGATGAGGGAAAGGCAGTCCATACAGCCTACCTCGACCTGGCAAAGGCCTTCGACACAATACCCCACTCAGGTATCATCGAAAAACTCATCAGCTTGAATGTAAACCCATACATCACAAGATGGGTTGCAAACTGGCTAAGCGACAGAACCCACAGGGTCAGAGTTGCTGGAGCCATGTCAGACTCAAAGCCTGTCACAAGTGGTGTCCCACAGGGCTCAGTCCTGGGTCCACTCTTGTTCGGCATCTACTTTTCTGAAGTACAAGCAAACACAGGAGGGTTATGGCTGACAAAGTTTGCAGATGACTGCAAACTGGGCCATAGTCGAAACACATCTGACACAGATATCCTCCAGAAGGGCCTCACAGAAACGGATAACTGGTGCCAGAGCCATGGCCTGAAGTTAAACGCCAAAAATGCATAGTCATACCCTTGGGAAAAACAAGGTTACCCCTAGCTACCATATAGGTGACAATCCACTGAGCACAGAAAAGTCATCAGGGATCTGGGGACCCAAGTTGACAGTAGTCTTCGTTTGACACTCATGTTGCTAAAGTAGTTAGGAAAACCTTCTATATCGCCCACCTGATCATGAAGGGATTCACATCTAGATCAAGGGAGGTCATCGTCCCCTGTACTCATCACTCATTAGACCTATGATTGAGTACAATGCCCGTTCGAATGTATCTGACCAGACACCTGATGCAGCTTGAAAGGCCCCAAAAGTTCCTCACCAAAAGGATAAAGGGTCTCAAAAATATGTCTTATGCTGCCCGACTGAAAGAACTCCAGCTTTATTCAGTCTCATACCGCTTGCTCAGAGGTGACCTGTGCCTGACATATAAGGCCATGTCAAACCCAGATTTGATGAATATGCTTCACCTCAAAAATCTAGATCCCTCAGAACCACAAGGGCAGGAGACTTAAACCTTGACACGGTTATAAATAGAACGTGCTGGAGGGACAGATTCATCACCCAGAGACTCCCTATGCTGTGGAACAAAATCCCGGTACATGTGAGGCAGAGCACCTCGCTGGCCTTGTTCAAGAGGAATCTTGACCAATGGATGGGAGATCGCAGATATACCCCAGGGATTACTTCAGTGTCACTGCTTGACAGAGGCACAGAAAAATGATAGGCATAGTTTTTATTCAAACTAAAGGGGTGGCGAAAGCCACATAACTATGGGCTAGGCTTATAAATGCCCTTGGGCAGATAGCCTAGTATGAACCTATGAACCTATGAATATGAGAGTCCTTTCTGTAGCATATCTGCCAAGTATTCCAGGATGAGTGGGATGTTCAATAATGATGCATCATGACCCTTGCTGGTATTCCAAATGCTGAATCTCTTCCATTTTGCTGAATAAACCTTTCTGGTGGATGGTCTGCGGGCTTCTGTTAATATCTGCTGAACTTCCTTGGAGAGAGATAGATTGAGGTTATTCATGGAATCTCCCAAGCTGTTAGCTGGAGCGTCTGAATGTTGGGATGTACTGTCTTGAAGTTGTTTTGAGTCAAAAGATGGGGCCATTGGGGAAGGGCCCATTTTTTTTGTGGCATATGCTCCGTAGTAGTGGATACCAGTGTTGTCTTGGCCAGTCTGGAGCTATTAGGATCCCTTTTGGCTTCTCTGCTTTGATCTTTAGTAGTACTGTGGTCATCAGTGGCAGAGGTGGGAATGCATACATTTTTAGGAAGTTCCAGTTGAATGAGAGAGCATCTGTTTTCCATGCTTGTGGATGATATGCTCTTGAACAGAACTTTTGTAGCTGATTGAGGTGGGAGGCAAATAGGTCTACTTCTGGCCTGTCCCATGTCGAGGTGAGCCTTATGAAGATTTCTGGATGTAACCTCCATTCGTGGGGATCTAGGAAATTCCTGCTTAGGCTGTCCGCCAGCACATTGTCTTTGCCTGGAACAAACTGGGATTGCAACTGTATGTTTAAGCTCAGTAATTTTTCCCAAAGATTCATTGTCAGTCTGCAAAGGGGGTAAGAATGGGTGCCCCCCTGCTTGTTTATGTACCACATGACAGTGGTGTTGTCTGTCCGTATTAGCAGGTGGCCTTGCTGAAGTTGTTGTCGAAAGGCCTCGATGGCATGCATGACTGCCAGCATTTCTTTTTGATTGATATGCAGATGTGTTTCCTTTGGAGATCATTGTCCTTAAATACACCTGCCCTCCATGTGCGCCCCCCATCCAAGGTCTGAGGCGTCTGTGGTCATAGTTTGTGTTATTTGTGGTTTTTTGAATGACATTCCTGTGTTTGCCTTGCTTACCGAGGCCCACCATAGGAATTCCTTTTGTAGGCATGGAATAAGCGGTATGGTTGTCTCTAGGTTGTTGCTGTGTTGAGACCATTAACTTTTTAGGTACCATTGAAGCTTTCTCATGTGTAGTCTTGCTAATGGAACCAAGAGAATGCATGATGCCATGTAACCCAGGGCCTGTAGGAATCTCCATGCAGTCATCTGGGTGAGCTTTGCCAAACCTTTGAAATAATGAGTTAAATTCTTTTGCTTGTCTTTTGTCAGGTAAGCCATTTGAGAGGTTGTGTCTAGATTGGCTCCTAAGAAAGTAATTTGCTGGGATGGCTGCAGTCTTGACTTTTGGAAGTTGACTGTGTATCCCAGAGCTTGTAGCAATTGAATGACATAATCCAAGTTTTTTGTCAAAATCAGTTTGTCGTCCGCTTGTATGAGGCAGTCGTCCAGGTACGGGTAAATTTGGATCCCCTGGAGCCTGCAATGAGCAATTACTGAAGCCAGGCATTTTGTAAACACTCTGGGCGCAGTAGATAAGCCAAATGGCAATGCTGAGAATTGATAATGCTCTGGCCCTGCAAGAAATCTGAGGTATCTTCTGCAGTTGTGTGTGATAGGGACATGCAGGTATGCCTCCTTGAGGTCCAGAGTAATCAGCCAAGACCCCTTGCCCAGCATGGGAAGGAGTTGCTGTAAGGTCAGCATTTTGAACTTTGGTACTATGAGAAAGGTGTTTAATGCAGACAAATCCAAATCCAGTATTGGTCTCCATTGTGTTTCTTTTCTTGGAACAAGGAACAGTCTTGAGTAAAACCCCTGGCCTTGTTCTTGTTGTGGAACTTTTTCTATTGCATTGATCTGAGCTAGCAGGGAAATTTGCTTGAAAGCCTCTGCCCTCTGGTTTTGCGGTAGGTTTGGCATGCCTTGTTTCCTTGGTAAGGAATGAAAGTGGAACCTGTAGCCTTGGTCTATAATGTCCAAAATCCATTTGTCCTTTGTCAATCTGTGCCAATTGTCTGAAAACAGAGATAATTTTCCGCCCAAGGGCGCTTCTGTTTGCTCTTTGGTTAGCGGAAGTAGAGGAAAGTCATTGGGATTGTCCCTGTGGGGCAGGAGAAGCCCCTGTGTCACTTCTTTGGTTTGCTGGTTGCCATTTTAGTCCCCTGTAGGAACCTCTGTATTGTCCTCTTCCTCGGCCACGCCTGCTTTTGCCCCTTTGAAATCTTTCAGTATTAGGAAAGGACCAGTTTTTTGAAGGCCAATTCCTGCTGAATCTGGGTGGCTGAACCTGGAGGAAATCTTTGACGGTCTGAACTGACTTGGCTTTTTCCTCAATGGTCTTTAATACATCTTTAGCATTAGCACCAAAAAGCTTGTTCTTTTCCAAGGGTGCATCAAGAAGTTTTGCCTTAACATGATCTGGTAGAGGTTGTTCTTTTAACCATGCATGTCTGCGAATGACCGCCCCTGTCATAGCTGCCCTACATGAAGCTTCCAATGCATCATATCCACACTGAAGGAGGGGATTGCTAACTTGCTGAGAGTTGTGTACAGCCTCCTGCAAAGACTTCCTATCTAAAGGATCAGAAGAGGCCAAAGTTTTCTGTAAATCATCTAACAGGAAATCCTGATATTGAAACATATGAAAGAGACAATTGAGAGCTCTCATAGATAAAGTAGTGGAGGTGTAAACCTTCTTCCCCCATCTCTCTAATGACCTAGCTTCCCTGTTGGAAGGCAAAGGATTTTTGGAGGTGGTTACTGAAACCCCTTTCGGCCCCTGTGAAATAGTTTCTAAATCAATAGCATGGGCCCTAAAGAAGTGAGAATGTGTTTCAGGAACTCTATAGTATCTGTCCGGCTTGGCAGGAGCAGGAGGGAGAGTATCAGGGGTAACACTGGAGTCAGAGTATAAATCATCCAAGACATCAAGCACAGGAGGTATAGCTAAGGGCCTTTGCTGGGGCTTTTTAAGGAAGGTACGAAGGTGCTTTCTGGAATCAGAAAATTCCTGGCCTTGCCACTTGAAATGTTCCCTCATGGAATGCAGAACTTCCCCAAAAGAAATATCCTCAGGAGGGGAGGCCGAGGGGATGGAGTCCCCTGCATCTGAGTCCTCGTAGGTCTGGAAGGGCTCTTCCTGGCTATCGGAGTGGCCATAGGCCTCAGAATCTTCATCTGAAGGGACAGGGTCAGTGGGCTCAACCCTGGGCCTCTTATCAGGAGGAGGCTGGGATCCTCTCTCAGGATGGGCCTGGGAACCTCTGATCATGGAGATTAAGTCTGCTGCCATAGTCATGACTTGTGTCTCAGGAGTAGGCTGAGGTAAGGCTTTTGCAGTAAGGTGCTTAGTCTTGTTGGCTGCCTTAGCACGTGTGTAGGCCTTGATAGACATGGACATGGGAGGCCTAGCAGCTCCACGTGCAGGAGTTACCTTATCCACAGCAATGGTCTCGGGCATTTCCTCGGTTACAGTATCCAGAGGAAAATCAATAACTGGCGTCAGTGTGGTCTCCGGTATCGGAGGTATCGGTAATGCGGTGTCTTCGGTTCAGAGCGGTGAAATAACCGCCTCAGAGGGAACCGGGGCACTCGTGGTGGTGTCAGTGGAAGACGCGGGCCGAAGATGGCGGTCCCTGTCTGTACGTTTTTTAGGAGTCTGCGATGTCGGTAATTCAGACGGCATCTTGTAATCGTATTTTTCGCCGAAAAAGTCTTCAGCGAACTCCGCCCGGCGCCTGAGAGTGCGCTTATTGAAGCGAGCACAGGCGGCACAGGCCGAGACGTCGTGGTCTGGGCCAAGGCAAGGAAGGCAGTAAGAATGGAAATCCTTATGAGGTATTTGTTTACCACAAGACAAACAATTATTAACTTTTTTAGTAATTTCTGACATCGGCTGAGGCAAGAAAATGTCCCCAACGGGGTACTTAGCTTTTTTGATGACTTCGGATCGAAGAATACAGGAGCTGACCGACCGGCACTTGCGAACTGCTTCTGCTTCGGGCACCGCGCGGCAAGAAAGACTGAAGAAGATGGCGTCGGCTGATGCTTATGTACTCCTGCCGCTCTGACGTCCGAGAGAAATGCGACATCAGCCGACGTCGGACCCAGACTTTGGAATCCGGCCGACCAAGGGCTGCCTGAGGCAGGACAACCCATATGTTATGACTGCAGTTGCATTCTTGAAGGACATCAAAAGTCTTTAAAAAGCACCTTTTTGCACATCAAAAGTCTTTAAAAAGCACCTTTTTGCACAGAAACAGTAAAATGCACATTAAAACACTGTCAGCTACACACAGTGAAAAAAAATTTCTCCACAGAAAAAACTGACAAAAAAAACTGCCCACGTTTTAAAGTACAGTACAGTCTTGTGACAGTCCATTAAAATACAAACTCCTAGCTTTAAAATATCTCACCCGAGGAAGAAAGTATATATAACCCCCCCCCCCCCACCAAGAAGAACTTACTTGCCCAGCAAAGAATTCGGCCGACCGAGGACCCGCCTGACGGCAGGAGAACCCATCTGTTATGACTGCAGCTGTATGCACGATGAACATCAGCACAGGCTGACAGTCAATCCTCGAAAGCCTCAAAAGGAGCATACTCTTCACTGGCAGTAAGGCTCTGAAGGGCTTGGCGCCCAAACTTGCCTTTTAGTCAGCACAGCTCAAGCTGCCCGACAGATTAGGCGACTGGAAGGTCTGACGCTGTTTCTGACTGTTACTTGCTAAAACCGGATGCTCCATTTCATGTGCATCAAGTAATATTTTAAAGGAAATGAACTGTGATGTCATCTCAATTTAACTATCTCATGAGGTAAAATGTGATGCTATACTGTTGAAACTAAAAATAAAGTGTCTATAAATTTGCAAATCATTTGCTTTACTGTACAAGGTTATAAGTATAACTGGTAAATTCTGTTTTGTGCCTGTGTAATACAAGACCTCCTTACCTTCAATGCTGATTATATTATTTGGGGGGTTCTAACTTTGCAAAAATATGATTTTGCACTTAAAATGTTTTTCATAACGGGTGGGAGGAGCATGAGATTCTGCACGAGTGGCATGGAGCTTAGTTTTCCATTCACATACATCACCAGAGGAACCATATCAAAAATGTCCATGCTGTCCCAAAGATCCCACAAAGGACATTCAACATAAGCCCCAATCAACTAAGAGCAAAAATGAGTCAAATTCTTTTAGGTACCAACCAAAGGAGACCTAATGTAATGTTTTGAGAGCAGCAACACAGAACCGCACGTGCACATACACACCCCCCTAATGGCTCAGCGGAATGTGTGTGTTGGAGGCAGACATGGAAATGGGAGGGAATGCTTTGCTGGAGAATGTCCAGTTTTGTTTACACTCTGTTATACACTCCAAAATTAACTGAAAACTTCAAAAAGCAAAACTTGTTTTTCCTTTGTATATTCAGTTACTGCATATGAGTGTAACATGCTTACTCTGTACAATACCCCATGTCAGCTCCATAACTTTTGATGTCTTAATTTTATGACTGGTGGACTTCTCTGTGGTGTTTCTTTTTCTTCTTTCAAGGCTTTCTCCATACCAACTATTTAATTACGACAAGAATTATTTTTGTTGTATTTTATGTCCTTTAAGTGGCCGGGCAGGCTTTTGTTCCTCTACTATCCTGAAATAATATAGAGGTATTAAAAATGTACAAGTGATCCAAACTACAATGGGCAGTTAAAAAAAGAAGTTATGTCTTACCATACCGTTCCATGTGAGTTGTTGATCGTTCAGTCATCAATGATTGAGGTTCAGTTCCGAGCCCTCGGAACAGAGTCTGCCTTATATCAAGATTGCGTGCACCAAAAACTCTCAAGCTAAGCTGCTACCCACAATGTCCTTTGCTCAGTTACCTCAGATCAAGTTTGCATGCAACATATAGAGAAGAAAAAGGCAGAGCCATCTCTGAGCAGAAACCCTAATATACCACGAAGACTCAGAAGATCCACCAGGAACCTTTGGAGGGGGTTGGTGGGGGAGTGTGATGACTGGAAGAAGATCAACAACTCAGATGGAACATTATGATAAGACATAACTTCTTTATCTGAAGTTGTTAACCTTCTTCCTATTCATCGCTGATGGGACAAAGTCCTCAGCTACTTGGAAAACCGGCGTGGCCCTTATGGAAGAACATTCCAGAGAACCACTGAGCCAAAGGCTGCTCTTCCCCTGGAGATCAGATCCAATTTGTAATGCTTGATAAAGTGTGGGGCTTAGCCCAAATGGCAGCTGCACAACTGTCATCCATGGAGGCACTAGAGTGGAAGGCAACAGATGCTGCAATAGCCCTATTTGAGTGAGCTTTGATTTGGCCCGGCTTAGATCCCTCCGTAAGAGAATATGTGAAGGAAATGCAATCTCTGAGCCATTTAGACAAAGTAACTTTTGATACTGCACCTCCCATTCTAGGGCTTGCAAAGGAAACTTAAAGCTGGTATGACTTGCAGAATGATTTAGTTCTGTCTAGATAAAAACGTAATTGTCTATGAACATCCAAGGAATGTAGGCAGTATTCTCCCTTGTTTGAGTAATTCGGGAAAAACACAGGGAGCTCAAAAGACTGGTTAATGGAAAAGTCAGAAACAACTCTGGGGAGGAAGGATAGGTTAGTTCGAAGTGATACTCTGTCCTTAGGAAAGATCAGATAAGAGCTCTTGATACGCAACGCTTGTAATTCCGAAATTCTTCTTGCTGAAGTTATAGCCACCAGGAATAAGAATTTCCAAGTTAAGAATTTTAGGTCACAGGTGGCAGTTGGCTCAAACAGGGGCAGAAAAAGAGCCTGCAGAACCCACGACAAATTCCATGCCTCCACCGGCTGTCTAATGGGAAGGCCTGCTGTGAAAAATACCCTTGAGGAAGGTCTTGCAAAGACAAAAGGAGATGAGTGGTACTCCTGCAGACCAGTTATGGAAGTCGGAAATGGCTGCTAGATGGACTTGGATGGTAGAAGCCAAGGCACCTTTGTTGAACAGCTCAGCCAAGTAATGAGGACTAGTGGCCACGGGGGCTGCGAACGGGTCTAGCTCCCGATTACGTGACCAAATAGAAAATCTTTTCCATTTATCCTTGTAAAGTTTTCTGGTGGATGGTTTATGAGAAGCCAAAATAATATCACGAACAGGTGAAGAAAGGGTTTCTTGCCTGGCAACTAACGGAAGTGGAGAAACCAAGCTGTCAGCTTGAGGGTGGACAGATTCGGAGGAGTCAGCCCTTGTGGGTGAGAAATTAGTTCCCGGCGAGTGTCTAGGATTCAAGGAGGTCGTAACAGATGAGGTTGGAGGAAGGGAAACTACACTTGACAAGGCCAAAATGGAGCAATGAGGATCACTTTGCTTCTCAACCGAATCGTCTTCCGCAGAAAAAGGGGAATCAGAGGGTAAGCATAAAGGAGACCCATGAGCCAATCGTGGACTACAGCATCTCTCGGCGACTCCCAGAGATGGGGAAAGAGGACAAAATAGCTGCTGCAGTTCGCATTTGAAGGGGAAGAGAAAAGGTCGCAACATGGCTGGCCCAAGGGACTGAAATTTTCCGTAGCCACACTCTAGTTGAGAGACCACTCATGCGGGTGAAGTATGCATCTGCTCAGTCTGTCCACAGTCACGTTGGAGCTCGCCGGGATGTGCGTTGCGATCAGGAAGCCGCTGGAAGCTATCGCCCACTGCCAGATTCTCAGGGCTTCGCAACAAATGGGGGTAAGACTTGGTCCCTCCCTGTTTATGTACCAAACCACGGGCATGTCCGACTGGACAGCAATCATTCTGGACAGAAGCAGAAAATGAAAAGCTTGCAATGCCAACAGCACTGCTCTTAACTCCAGGACATTGACATGCAAATTTTCCTCTACATTGGACCACGTTAATTGGACTGACTTTCCCTGGAAGTGGCCCCCAATCCCATCAGGGAAGCACCCTTGGTCATGGAAGGGACGACACTAAATATTTTCATCTGTAAGCATCCACCAGAGGAGATCTTGTTTGCAAATGTTGGTGATGAGAACCTTTGAGTTCAGGTGGTGAAGACTGGGTATCCACTGGGCCTGAAGGAGCCACTGTAGTAATCTCATGTGCAGTCTGGCTAAGGGGACGATGGGGATGGCTGCGGCCATAGATCCTAAGGCTTGAAGAATCTCCATTGCAGACACCTTGATTTAGCAGAGTATCACCAGAACTTGTGCTCTGAGTCTCTGAAGCCAGTGGGCAGGAAGAGAAATTAGGCCTGAATGCATGTTACATATTGCCCCTTTGAATTCCAGTTGTTGTGATGGATGGAGGTTTGATTTCTTCCAGTGTATGGTGGATGCCCAATGACTCCGCTAGGGGCAAGGTGTAGCGGAGGGCCCTGACCAGGAGATGCTTGGTGTGGGTGGAGAGGAGCCAATCATCTAGACATGGAAACACCTGGAATCCCTGAAGTCTCAGATGAGCTGTTACCACTGCCAGACATTGCGTGAACACTCTGGGGGCAGTCACAAGACCGAAAGGCAGGGCTCTGAACTGGTAGTGACTGGCTCCCAGCCGGAAGCAAAGGAGGCTCCTGGAGCGCTTGTCCATCTTGATATGGTAATACGCATCCCAGAGATCTAATTGGCACATCCACACACCCTTCTGCAAATTGGGGAGGATGGATTGAATAGTGACCATGCGGAACTTGGTCTGAACTACTGATCTGTTTAGATGACTGAGATCCAGAATGGGCCTCCAGTCCCCTGTTTTCTTTGGCACCAAAAAGAATTTCGAGTAGAACCCTGATCCGCACTGATCTGAGGGGACCTTTTGGATGGCTCGTTTTTGAAGTAGCTTTCGTATCTCGGAAGCTGCCTCCTCCCTTTGATTGGGTGAAACATCAGGAAGGGATTTCATAGGTCTTGGATAGGAGATTAGTGAAATATGGTAACCTCTGGTAATGATTCTCTGCACCCACTAATTATTTGTAATGGACAGCCAGGCATCTTAGTGCAGAGAGAAACGTGCTCAGACTGCTTCCAGAGGAAAGCAATCGGGCAGTGTCTCAGGAGTGCTGATATGGTCTACCTGAGAAGGAATCTCTGGAGCCCTGGTTCTGGGGACTCCCTCTGCCCCGAAAGGGGAGTATTCCATTATTGGCACCCCCCCTGCCTCTAGAGAAATCCTCACCGTGTGTGTCTCGGAAAGGACCTTGAGACTTCTTGTGCCACATTTGTCCGCTCCTCTGGTTCCTGGAGAATAAACGCGGAGGTTTGGAAATCGTAGGCCAACGGCAGACAAGGTCTTCCGATCTTGCTCGCACCTGGCTAGTGTATCCTTGACCTTCACACCAAACAGAGCAGAGGGCTCAATAGGGGCATTTAGAAAGGAAGACTTGAAGGAGTCCACGGGGTCACAAATGCGCATCGAGGCATGACGTTTCATGACCACGCCTGCACCTGCAGCTCTAGCTGCTCCTTCGGTTGTGTGTGACAGCAACCTCATAGATGAAGATTCTAGGGTGGCAAGTTGGGAAGCATCCTTATCTCGTGCTCCATCAGATACTTGACCCATGACAGTTCCGTAGAGTTTGGAGATATGACCTCTCTGGAGCCTCGTAAAATGTGCCATAAAGTTCAGAGACCTAAATCGCAAAGATAGTTGAAGCAAAGACTCACTTCCCTAACCTGCCCACTGCCCGGGATTCTCTGTTGGGCGAGTGAACAGCAGTACTCTCTTCTGCAAGGTCCTTTTTCGTGGCAGCAGCCACCACCACCATGGCATCCACTGGCAAGACTCAGGACCAATGGGGTTGATCCTCTGTAGGGGAGAGAACTTTGATCTCCTGGGGATGGCCTCAACGGAGTTGGGGTTCTTCCAAGCCCATTGCAAGAGGAGCTTAACCAGCTCATTGGCAGGGGTCACCCAAGTAGAAGAGGGCCGAGAGCGAAAGGTCTGCAGGAAAACGGATTCCTCTGAGGAGGGGGTTGAGGACTTCCAGTTACCCCTCTGTTTCAAGATCTCCATGATGTCCCCAAAGGAGACATCATCAGGGGGCGTCCATGGGGACTCTTCCCCATCATTGTAGTCCGTATCCTCAGAGTGACTCATCCGGGGAGTCCGTGTGTCTCCTCTTACATACCCGTTTTCGAGGGGGTTCTTCAGTGGGAACATCCAAAGAAGACTCAAAGTGAAATGCCCTGAACAGGGTTCTCCTGGGCCTTGTGCTCTCGGAGTCCTGGGGAGGTGGACTTCGACAGCTGTGGCTCAGAGGAAACTGGGGGAATAACCAACTCTGGAGAATTGCTGGCAGCAAGAGCCCTCTCCATCACCCAGAAAGCAGGCCCACGCGAAGAGGAATGGGAGACTGGAACTGAAGAAGACTGAATCGGAACAGAGGTCACACCCCGCTCATTATGGTCCGCCCCCAGGGACAGAGCCTCAATCAAGCTCGGCGTGGTAGACACCCTCTGCTCCGAAGTCTGGGCCGACAAAACTGTCGGAACCGACACAGGGACCAGGGGCTCAACCCCCGAAGCATGAGATTGAGGAAGGGTGGGCTCCGACGGAACCGGCACCTAAAGGGATCACGGAACCTCAGACAGAGTTGCTGTCGGCACCAAGGAAGGAATTTCTCTGTTAAAAGTTGGGTAGATGAGCCTTGGAACTGAAGATCCAAGGGAGGAGAGTAAGTAGGGGTTGCTGGAGAAATGGACCCAAAGTCAGGAGTGGGATAGGGTCTAGGCAGATTTGAGATTCCCCTAGCAGTCAGCAGCTGATCAAAAAGTCGCACATCCAATTCGGAAAGGCTCCTGATGGATCTCACCGATGAACATGAAGGGGAGTCAGGCTGGTCCAAAAAGGGGCTGCAGGCTTGTCCGGTAAATGGGTCTACATTGGATGAGTATCGGGTCCATGGTGTGTCACAGAACGGCACAGATGATTCTAATTTTGCAACAGGTATTAACGGTATGGTTAGAGCCGTGAAAGGGCTCGGAGCAGAAGTCACTATAGGAGGGGACTATTGGAACGGTTCCGAAGTCGTTGTCGGAACCGATAACGGGATCGAAGTCGGTGCCGATAAAGAAATGGAAATACTGGTTGGTATCGAAGATGTAATACTGGTCGGTATCGAAGATGTGGGTGGTGCTGTAATTGTCGGTGCCAGTGTGGGCGCCGACAAGGCTACCTCTGTAAACTTTACTGGAGCCGTGCTCAGCACTGATGTAGTAGTCGGCACCAAGGAGGCAGAACAGTGTTCAGACGATGACTTATGGGCCTTGTGCTTATGACCTTTACCTCTGTCACCAGCCGGTGAAGAGGGGTCCGATCAAGGACGTTTCTTATCCGAAGCTGGAGGGGGCGAGACCTCCATCGCAGAAATGGCCTCAGAGAAAGTCGAAGCAAGCAGGCCCTTTAAAATAAGTTTGTTATGACGTTCACTTAGCGTCCGCTGACTGAAACTAGCACAGATATCACAAGGGGGTTTAACAACAAATGCGGAACCCCCAAACAGTAAACACATTCCTCATGGAGGTCACTATTTGGCAGTTTACCACTGCAAGAAGAGCAGTGTTTAAATCCCGTAGTTACCTTCTTTTCAGACATTCCAAAAATACTCTCGCACACAAGGGACAGAGAGGGGAAATGGAGTAGAGAAAAAGTAAATACCAACAAAGGTAACAACATACCGTAAAGGTAGAAAGTTAGAAATACCAAGGAATTACCAACAACAGTAAGAGAAATACCTGTGGGTAGAGCAGTAGCAATATAGAACAAGAACACGTTATAAGGAAAAAAACAAAACTTTTTCAAACTATTAAATCTTTAAGAAAAAAAAGACCTTGGCTGGAGAGCTCGGTGAAACGCTGCTATATGGCTGTGCGGCAAACGAGATCTGAGGTAACTGAGCAAAGGGCATTGTGGGTAGCAGCTTAGCTTGAGAGTTTTTGGTGCACGCAAGCTTGGTATAAAGCCAACTCGGTTCTGAGGGCTCGGAACCAAATCAATCAGTGATGAACAGGAAGAAGATTAACAACTTCAGATCATTAATTACCTCTCCCAATCTTTTTTTTAATATGTAGCTCGACTATAATTCTGTGTCCAAAGTTTCTAAGCTGTATTTTAGACAAAATATTTATTACATAGCAACATCATGTCAGTAACAAAAATTACAATTAAAACTTCTCAGATGACAAGTGGTACAGCAATTGGCTTTAATGCCTATGAGTTGCTGGTTCTCTAACTCAATTACAGGTCTTTTCCTTGTATCCACATGGGATTTGCTGATTTGCTCTGGTTTCCTTCCAAAGCCTAAAGCCCTCCTTAAAACTTGCCAGTAGGTGAACTTGAAAACCAATAAATTGTTCAGAGGAGAGCGTCTGTTCTGCAAGGAGCTAGCATCCCTTCAAAAACTGTTTTTCTGCCTTATGTTCACTGAGTGCTGGGACAGGCTTCAACTCCCCTATGCACTGCTCAGGGTCAAAGTACATGCTGATGAATGAATGAACTGAAACGGTCAATGTTTGGTACTGAATCCCCTTCATCACATTTTTATAATCCAAGATTGCTTTTAGGTGGTACAGTACTTAAATACTACAACCACTTTCAAGGAAACATTCATGGGTTAGTTAGAGAATGTCACAAGGGTTTAATCAGAAGATATCTCCTCTTCTCCACCAACAAAAGTGAGCAAAATACAGAAGATGTAGCTGTTTTCTAATACACCATTACTTGAGAATGTTGTACAATTCAGGGAACCTCAGCTGACTTGCTCAAAACCTTCAGGTGGGTCACCGAAGCTCAATGACAACAGACTAACAGCAGTTAATTACATACTTTGGTAAAAAACTGATAAATCCTAGCATGCTTAACTAGTCATATTCCATACCTTCTTTTTTTTTTCTTTTTGCTTCTCTTTGGATCCTGCTTCCTGCCAATCATCAGCCCCTTTGTGAAAAAATGTCCCATTCACTCCCCCATCACCAGGTCGTCAGCTGTGAGGAGCCACCATGTAGGCAACAACCAGGGGTGTTTCAAGATTTATTCTTTTCTTTTTTCGTTTCTTGCCATACTTACCTCACTTTTACATATTCCCCCTATGATAAGACCATCAGTGGTACATGCGATAGGCATCAGCACTGCACAGTCTCTCATTTCTGCAAGAGACTGATGGCAGAACTGCCCAACCCACCCACAAGAGGCACCACACAGGTATTTTCCCAGTCTTCACTAGAGAAACTAGCACACGTGTCTCAACTAGTGTGTCTTCCACTCACTCAAGGATGGGCACACCCATCCTCCCTGTTATTCTAAGCTGGGGAATGGTGTTTTTATCTCTCTCTGCCACCAGTACAGATACTTACATTAATTTAGACATTCCTTACAGGCGTTTCTGGTAGCCAAACTTCTTCAAATTACAATTTGTCAGGTTAGACCACAGCCTGAAGTCAAGCAGTGGGTTAGGCAAGTAACCTCTTTGAGGAAAATTTTTCCTACAGTTTCTCAGAGAAAGTACTATTGTAGTTTTGGGGATATCTGTGATTAGCTGTTTTTTTTTCTGGTTGGGTGGAGAAGTCTCTTTGGCATCCTTCTCCAATACAAGAAAGAAAAGATGGGTCGTAAACAATAAATGTCCTTAAAGGATAGGTAGAATTCATGACCAACACCAAATTCAGGCTCATACAAGTTTTAATTGCATTCAGCATCATCACTTCATAGCATTTTACCTAGGACTACATGTATGCTCTCCAGTTTTAAAAGGTTAGTAAGTGACAAAACTGATGCATATAAAACATGCTGAAAAATACGAGATTTTGGAGGTTACATAAGCTGCATGAGCACTGTTGTACACCCTATATATCATTCAACTCATGTTAACCTACATTCAAAATACATTTATATTCCTTTAAGCTGAAGCCTTGGTTGTGCCCAATGAAGTACATTCTTCCAAAGAACTGCAGTTGCTTGCATTATCAAAGAAGTCATTTAGTTGTACATTACTTTTTTAATTCGGTATCATTATTTTACAGCTCTATCACTTATTAATTCAACAGCACTATATAAAACATTCACTTATTTATGCTAACTACACCGGTTTTAAACATTACTTTTTCCATTAACTTTGCTTGTTACAAGTTGTACAATCACGAAGGATATACCAATCATGTATACCAGGTTTTGTCACTTGGGGCCCAGAAAATAGTTCTTTCAACCAGTTCACATTAACAAGTTAACTGACTACGTAAAGTGTTGGCCCTACAGTGGAACAACGTACTATCACACTGCTTGTTAAGAACGTACTATCACACTGCTTGTTAAGAACAGGACATCACTAAACACCCACTATAGGGTTCACTCAACACCAAACAGATAAAAACCGAACATCTGTCAACTAAAAAGCAACTATTCTCAAGCTGGCAGTTGGCTACTACCATTCCCAAGTTTCACACTTATCTAGTGGACACGGTGACAGGAATGAGGTTTCTGATCAGTAAAGTACAGACCACTAGCAAATCAGCTGGACAGTGTATCTGCTAGTAATTTAACTGTTTTTTGCCCACATGCTGTGTCAGTGTTTTCTTCTTCTTTTGGCTTTTCCTGGTTAGGGGTCGCCACAGCGGATCACCTGTCCGCTCATGATTGGCAGTGGAGTTTTACGGTGTCGAGTTGCCAGCCCGGCACCCAACCTTCTACAGAAGGCACACACACACGCACTCACACCTCGGGCCAATTGTGTCAGTTTTCTAAGCAGGCTAATTCTGAGACTGGTGAGAAAAGGCTTGAAAGAAAGAAGCAGGGCACAAGCCAAACCAGTGTATATAACCATGGCTACATACTGAAATGTACCCACAAAACAACTTTGCTACATTAATCTATGTTTTAGCAAACCCAATGAAAAAATGAGAAATGTCTACAACATCTTTCTTAGCATGTTAATGCAAAAACTTACTAGAAGTCAGAAGTTTCTAAAAAAAATACACTTCCCAGATTCACTCAAAACATACTTGGTCAAACCTGGTCTTTGTTATGAAAGTAGTAAAAGTCTGCCTATTTTAGTTATGAAAGTAGTAAAAGTCTACCTATTTTAGTTATGAAAGTAGTAAAAGTCTGCCTATTTTAGTTATGAAAGTAGTAAAAGTCTGCCTATTTTAATTATGAAAGTAGTAAAAGTCTGCCTATTTTAGGTGGAGTGATCCAATAAGCAATGACCCTTTTCAGTCACAACCCAGAACAAACATGGCAAGAGCAAGCCAGAAAAATAATCAACAGTTCACACTGCACACTGGACTTGACAATGAAAACACCGATGTTACAGTCTTACTGAGCAATCAAGTACTCTAGTAGAACATTAGTTTAAATAAGAATCCAATTCATACATAAGCACAAACTCATTACAGTGCAGTAAAACAAAATGTTGAAGTTACAGGGCACGTTCTAGAAGAGGAACATAATGCTACATTTAAGACAGACATCACAGAGAAAAATAAAGTAAAAAAGAATATAATTTACATACACATACTACACTAATATCAAGTGACTACATACTAAACTAAATTAAAAAAGCTAAACTTAAGTTGAACACAGCAAAATTATCAAGGAACCTTGATAATTGTATATTATGATAATATACCTATACAGACCATGCCAACATTCAATGACTACATGCAAAACCAAATTATGTACAGTAAACAAACTGAACATTCATATATTTTAGGAGCAAGTAACTACAGTGGTTGACAACAAAAATGTTGCACAGTATTTAAATGTATAGATCTATAAAATTAGCACATAATGCATAGCCTTCATTCTTTCTTGCACTACGCAATTGCATTTTTTTCTTTTAACAATTCATTAAGGTTGTTTCTTGACGTTATCAAGTCTACAAATAATGTTAGATGCAGTGTTTTACACACATACAGGACAGTCATATTTTCAACCACCAAAAAAAAAAAAAAAAACAGATAATTCATACGTCTCCACTGTTCCCAATTTTACCCTGTCCCTGGTAACATGTTAGATTTCTTAATAAAACACTAAAGATTACAGTCAGCCAATAATGGCAGACAGAATTTCACATGCTACCCGTGGATGAATATAACTGACCCTTCTTGTCATTAGCTCAGTTTAAACTGGTCAATAATCTCGCTTTGCAGGACTGGTGTGCGTTTGTCTGACGTCAGACAGATAACTTTACTGCGATTACTGTGTGTTTGTCAAACAAATTTAAATTACTGTGAACATGTTTAACTACATTCAGATATCAATTGTGCAGTTAGTAAAGTGACTGTAATCCATATAACATTCTGGGAATAGCAGTGATTCAACCCTGCTGTTTGACCACTGTTAAACAGTCAATGATTTGGCATAGGTCTAATGTGTACACAGTCAGTAAAGTGGTAGTAATAAAAGTGACTTACCCCTGCTGCTGTTTGATCACAGTTAAACAGTCACTGATCTAAGATAACAGAAGTGGTGACAATATACTCCATTTGCTAAAATCAGTACAAAACTAGTACTGCTATGGTTTATGTTTTCATTTATGAGAGGAGCTACAGTGTATTTAAGAATAAGAAGATGACCACAGTAGGTTTCACATCAGGTTTGCACAAAATAAGAGACCATCACTGGTTGTGTCAGGAACAAGACTTATTTTACTTGGTTTTATATACATCTGTTAAATGGGTAGTATCTGGCTAGGCAAGTAGTCTGTTTTCAGCAGAGACCCGAGAAGAAAAGCTCCATAACAACAGAACAAAAAAGAAAAACACAAAAAGATTTACAAAGAATATACAAACGTTTAACAGTTGCCTAGATTCACAATTTACAAAAAGAGAATGTAAAACAGAAAACATTACATTTCCTAAGCCTTACTACAGACAGTAATATGAAACTTACTAGATACATAACTAAAATAAGCTTTTGTGGTACTTTCATTTGGTAGAAGACAAGGAGAATATAGCAGAAAAAACATATGACTGATGGCATGAGAAACTAGTCAGGAGTATTATAGGAGTATAGCCATTGCTAAGTAAGGTATTCATTTAAAAGTTGTTTGAAGCTATGACTAGCTGTGTTTTTTTAGGATATTCTGGGGTATTAAATTCCGCCACTTTAAAGGAGAAGAGAGAGTCACCAAAGTAATTATGGGACTTTGTTACCTTAAGTACAAGTTTATCAGATTATGTAAGGGCCCTGGGTTTGGTATTTACTTGCACTAGGTTGGAGAGTGCAGGGCAGTTTTCAGGTTTGTAGATAATGGAGTGGGTAGTGGTGAGCTGACTGAGCGATAACAGACTGGGAAATTCAAGCCATAGTAGTTTTTGAAGAGCAAGGCAATGATGGGTCGTGTTGGGTATATAAGCAGCAACTTTTGCTATTTTATTATAGCAGGAATCAAGTAGATGTAAATCAGACATGCGCAGGTTAGTGAAAAGTTGAGAACAGTAGAGTAGAGTAGATAGGAGGTGGGATCTGGCTGTGGCTAGTCTAGAATTTTGAGTGAGGTAAGGTTTGGTCCTATACAGTGCACCAAGTTTTGATGTGAACTTTTTAACTGTGAGTGATATGTGTTTATCAAATGTTAGGTTGTTGTCTACCGTAACACCAAGTAGTTTTGTTTGGGTAACTGGTCCTATTATACTGCTATTAGTGTAGTAGATGGAGAGAGGAGGTGGGCTTGCTTTGGATTTCCTGTTGGAGAAGATCATTTATTTTGTTTTCTTTGGGTTTAGGATGAGCTGAAGTTCATTTAGGTAATTTTCAATATCTAGAAATTATTTTTGGAGTACATCTTTGAGTTTTTGGGGTGTGGAAGCATAGCAAATAAGAGTAGCGTTATCAGCATATTGAATGATAGAAGATTCAGTGGAAGTGTTTAGATTAGTTGTGAATATAATAAAAAGGAGAAGGCCAAGGATGGAACCTTAATGGAGACTGGGAGGAGTGTGGAGAGTTTATTATCCCACTTAGTTGCCTGTTGTCGATTAGTAAAGTAGCTAAAGAACCAATAGAGAGCTGTAGAGTTGAAGTGGAAGGAGGCTCGAGTGTTGAATAGCAGCTGGTGGGATATTGTATTAGAACCTTTGGACATATCAAGGAATATAGTGGAGACTAGTTGTCCATTGTTTTTGAGGAGGTTGATATAGTTGGTGAAACTTGAGGGCTGTGGAGGTACTGTGTTTTGGACAGAAGCCATGCTATGAACTAGATAAGAGATTATTTGTAAGTGAGGTAGGCTAGGAGCTGCTATGGATACATTTCTCTAAGATTCTGAAGAGGGGTGACATAATGGCAATGGAATGATAATTAAGAGATCTTTAGATGGGCATCCCTTGTGGAGGGGGATGACATGGGATACTTTTCCAGAGTATGGGGACATACTGTTCTGCGATGCATTGATTGATTAGGACAGATATGGGATAGGAAATAAAGCTTGCAGCAATTTTTAAGAAGTCACTAGGGAGTTGGTCAGCTGCTAGATAGATCAGTTTTAGTAAGGTTTTTTTTATATAAGAGGTTTGCATGGGTTTAAAAGTGAAGTAGTTGGGTGACAGCAACTGCTTATTGACACAGTAGTGCAGCAGTAGTACTGCCATTTCACAGTTCTTTTGTTCTTGCCTTTGGAATCTTCTACATAGCATCTGCATGTCCTCCGTGCCTCTGTGTGGTTTTACCCAGGTACTGTGGTTCCCTCCACAAACCCAAAAACATGCCTCCAATTTTCCTGAAGGTAAACATGCAGCACGTGTGTTTCTGTATTCTGTGTTGTGTGTGTGTGTGTGTGTGTGTGTGTGTGTGTGTGTGTGTGTGTGTGTGTGTGTGTGTGTGTGTGTGTGTGTGCGTGTGCGCGTGTGTGTGTGTGCGTGTGTGTGTGTGTGCGCATATGTCTGTGCGCACGTGTGTGCATATGTCTGTGCGTGCACGTGTGCATATGTCTGCACGTGTATATACACGTGCATATGTCTGCGCGTGCATGTGTGCGTGTATATACACGTATGTGTGCATGTGTACGTATGTATATCTGCATGTGTGTGTGCGCGTAAGTGTCCACGTGTGTGTGACAGAATTTTGACAGGAGCTTAATGGTGGCCTCTGCCCTGAACTCTGCCTATTTTAAAACCAACCATACTTTCTGATATGCAGAGAAGGAAGTTTTAAGTTGTGAATGGGTTGAGGAAAATATGATTTAAAATTTTCCTTACAACCAAGCCACAGTAGTATGCACAGAAGGCCATTATAGATCGTGTGGGAGCAGGGGACAGTTTTTTTTTTTTTTTTTTTTTTTTTTTAACTTTTCTGGCAAACCTCAGAGATGTGCACAGAGGCCCACTACAACTTCTGTAGGGAGAGAGTGCACTGTCTAGGAGCAACAGGCTGGATTATATTACGGTGACAGTTAATTCTTTTCCACTCTCCTCACAATTAAACATCAGGTGCATATACATGTTGCTATCTTTTGAGGATAGGGTAAGGAGGCATGCTGTTACTAAATAGCAACAGGGTAAATACGTTACTGTGTTGTATTTGTTCTTATTCTTACATCTGAGAAAGTTTTGACCACTTCCAGTTTTGCTTTCAACTCCTCATCTGATAAACTATACAGTTTAAATCACTCACAAAAAGAAAATGAGAAATCTTTACACTTTGTTGTTTTCTGGGAGCCAAACTGTAACCATGACCTAATCTGTTAAGTAGACAGCTTAATGGGATAAGGGCAAGACAAAACAGCAATGAAAGAATCACCCTGGAATATCCTCCTTTGAATAACTATCCCTAGTACAATACTTTGTCCTTTACCATGGCTTAGCTGCAAACTGGTTTGCCACTGTTTCCTGGTCACCGTAATGTAATTGATCAATGTACAGTGTACCTTATTCATCTGGAAGCATTATTTATCCATGAATGTGGGATGCTGTCAAAAGTTGTGTGATCTATCCATGCCATACTTAAGATTCTTCCCGTTTTACAATTCTCCATTATGACTTAGATTTTTCCCCTTTTTTACAGTTCTCCATTATGACCATTTAACAACAAATGATCCTTTATTCCATAGGACTTTCTTTTATTACCTTTTTGTTCTATTGCCATGATTGAGTTTTCTTCTAAATGACGTATAAACTCTGTCACCATCAATTTCAGTATACAGTTTATACATCTCTGGAAGGCAAGTTATTGATCTATAGTTTTTTAGGATAGCTTGCAGGCTCACTCTTAAGAAGGAATATCATTTTTCCATGTTGTTAACCAAGGTGGTTACTAGGAGAGTAAAGTTGTAGAACATCCTCCTATTCAGAATGTTATTTTTTTCTGCCTTATATCCATCAGTTTCATAGCTTTGATTCTGAAACCTTAAGACCCATTGGCATCAAAAAGCTTTACTGAAACAGCTCCATGCTGAAGTTTTCAACTTCAATGCATGTTAAAACTGCACATGCACTACACAAAAAAGTACATACATACATACACATACACTACTGAATGAAGATGAAGATGGAGTATGTACATGTGACTGACCATTCTGAGTGTTCCACAGATTTGTAAGGTACTGTGTGACCCACCTCCTCCACTATTTCTTTTACTTTCGGGTATGATCCTATTCTGACTGTAAGGGAAAGCTTGTTCCACAAAGGTGTAAGGCACTGTGTAACCCACATACTCCACTTTCTTTCTATTACTTTCAGGTATGATCCTATTTATACAGGGCAAATTCATCAGTATTCTTACTTGTCTTTGCTGACTGGGAAAGTCCGACTGGGCAGAGCCCATTTTCAGCAGAGGCCCGGGGAGAATCACAGTACATCCATATTACCAAATGAACTGTAGACAGCTCGGGGGGGGGGGGAGCAGCTACATTTTGCAGCACAAAACAAATATTAAATTACAAAACAGATATACAGTAAAATCTGTATATGAATATATACAAGTCTGCACAGTTCTGGCAGCTCTAAATTCTTACAAGACGTAAATGGATTTATATTGTGGAAGGGGAAAACATTGTTGAAAAATTAATTTTTCTTACATTTCATTATAGAAATACTTGTAAAGAGACATAATGAACAGTAAAGTTGAGAAGAAAGTTATGAAATTATGTAGACTTGAAAATATTAGTGTTGTATAAGGGGGACAGAGGTAATAGAATTTGAGTGAGAGTGCATGGCATATGCTTGGTTCTATCTATGCTGCCAGATCCAAATTGGTGCATCTAAATGATTTATAATTTATACATACAGAGAATGCATGACAGGGGTACAGAAAATCCCCCCCCCCCCAAGTTTGCATCCCTTCCCTGGAAATGGTATAACCTAGCAGGAAGTTTATATTAACTGGGGGCGAAACCTCCACAAGACTGGGTTGTGATTTTCCATAAAAACAACAGGAAGTCCCATTTCTGCCAGGGCAAGCTTGGGATAATGGAATTACACACACACACACACACACACACACACACACACACACACACACACACACACACACACACACACAAACACATATATGTATATAGTCAAAACATACACAAGGATATTTTTTTGTTATTATTTTAAAGGAGAGAGCGGGCCAAAAATAGTGGTAGGGAGAATTTTTGAAAGGAAGCAGGATTTTATGGAGAGATGATGTTTAACTTGAGAATAGTGATAAGATATTATGGTTATGTGACAGGTAATACAAGTGTAATGAGTGGCTAAGAAATAGATCTTGTATTATGCTTGGGGAGTGCTGGCTGTGAGCTAGGTGTTTTGCTCTAAAGCTGTTGCCTGTCTAACACCCAAGGGGGATGGTGTTTCATTTGTAGGCTGTTTCTGTCTTAGGATTTTGTGGTGAAAATTTGATTTTGGTTGAGTAGTTACTAAGAAAATGAAGGCTTGTGTAGTGACGTATTAAGACACACTTTCCTGGTGGTTTTTCCTTGCCATGAAAGGGGAGGTCTGGCCAATGCACAGTAGTGTTGCTGCATTTTTGCTGATGTGACAGCCTTTCCACTACATTAACCCCAAGACGCACACTGCTGTGAACTAATGCAGACAAAGCGTCTCGTGTTCTCAGACATCACAGCACATCCTGACACAAGAAATAAAGTACTAATGCTATGTTACATGAAACGTTTCGGAGGGTATATGACCAACCACAGCAAACCCTGCTTCTACAGCACAGTGCACAAACAAGACATTTTAGTCTAGCTATACTGCTTTTTTTTTTTTTTTTTTTTTTTTTTTTTTTTAAGAACGGATCATTATTAATTCAACAAAGGCACTTTTTCCTTAATATTTGATTTTCAGGAAAACTGTATGTATGTTGTTGTTGTGTCTTTCGGCTTTTCCCGGTTAGGGGTCGCCACAGTGGAACTCTGGTCCGCTAATGATTGGCAGTAGATTTTTACGTGCTGGCTTGCCGGGCCTAACGCACAACCTTCAACGAAGGAACCCCCATTCACGCATGTCGACACACAGAAGACGCTCTGAGAATTGAACGGGCAACATCCAACTGTGAGGCGATAACGCTACCGCAGCACCACCACCGCAGTATGTATGTACTACATCTGAAGTCTGTTTCAGACTTAATTCTCACTGCACATGTTCAGTTTATCTTTACTGAAACAATGCAAGAGGGCTCAAACCCAGCAATAAGCCCATTACTAAATCCACATGCTGTATAATTCAGTGCCAAGAACAGGGCAGCTGTTGCTGGATCCACAGGGGGAGGAGGAAGAGTACACAATTTTTTAAACCAAACAGAGAACTTGAAAATCAATGTAAAGGAAATAAGAGTTTGAACTTGTGCTTAATACACAGGTATGTCGGGATTAACACTGCTCCCTTAAAAGCCTAGTTTTCTTTTTGACCTGTTTGACTTCTCAAGGTCAAACAACAAGAAGTCTGTTGTATTGCTGATCTGTTTTTTTCTCTGCCATGAGTTTTTTTGTTTTTAATGAGCACTGACTTGCTATACTAGTCTCAAGCACAAAGAAATTGTATTTACGGGCATAAAATAATAAGACTATCTTGTTTTTTTCCCCTCTTCACCTTCACTGTCTACTCCTCAGCACACCTCAACACACACAGTCACAGGCTCAATTTGTAGTAGCAGTACATTCACCTTTAGTGATGGAAGATCAGAAGACTGTGTTCTATTCCCATCCCAAGTGCTTGGATTCATTTTTCAAATATTTTTATTTAACATTTGTTTACCGGGAAGGTCCGACTGGGACAGAGCCCAATTTCAGAGGCCTGGGGAGAAAGACTCCAAGTGCATGTCTTTGGAAAGCGGGAGGAAACCGGAGCACTTGAAGGAAATCCACGCGAATGCAGGAAGGGCTTGCAGACTCCATACAGAAGGCACCTCAGCTGAAAATCGAACTGGAGAGCCTCTGGCTGTCAAGCAACAATGCTACTGCACCCCCTGAAACTGCTGTTAAATAAGTAAATAAATAAAAATGCAGTACTTGACATTTGTTGACCGGGCTAGTCCGACTGAGCTGTCACCATTTTTCAGAGGAGGCCCGGGGGAAACAACTCCACCATTACTACATATACAAAATATAGTACAATGCAAAACATGTACAAAACAATACAATACAAAAAAGGAAGTTAGTAGTTGACAGGTAATAATGTAAAAGAACACAGCTGACAATGTATACTAAATGGCAGTGCAAAGTTTACCACAAATTCTGCAGAGTAACCAGGCTAAATACAAAGTTATGCAGTGTGTGACGACCGTGCCCTGGCCCAGCAATCAAGGAGCCTCAATCCTCACCACTAACACCAGGGAGGTCATCTCCTAGAAGAGAGGAAAGGATAACTAATACACACAGTAAAGTGCAATTTCCCTTAAGTGCACACAGAGATCACAGTCAGTCTCGGGCTGGTTGCTCCCTTGCTCACCAGGTCCCCAATAAGACTTCCCACTGGTACAGCTATAGGGTCCAATTCTCAGCTCAGCTGGGCAAGCTAAAACCTCCAGTACCCTCTCTGTCCAACCAGTGCTTCGTATCCCTGTGCAAGTAGCTGACAACACACACACACTTTGAGATAAGTATTTATACAACCTCACAGACACTCCTGGGAAAGGCTGACACAGATTCTCCAGCTGTGCCCCTTTACCCAGACCATACGGTAGTAATCCCTGCCACGACCCAGCTAATATCAGCTACTAAAAGGCCCTTAAAAGGGTGTCAAATAATTACTGTGCAATATTATTATCCAGAGGTAATGTGACTATTCAGTCTAGGCTTATTGGAAGGGCTTAGACAGTTTGTTTGTGTCTTTCGGCTTTTCCCGGTTAGGGGTCGCCACAGCGGAACTCCGGTTCGCTAATGATTGGCAGTAGAGTTTTACGTGCTGGCTTGCCAGGCCTAACGCACAACCTTCCACGAAGGAATGCCCGTTCACGCATGTCGCCACACAGAAGATGCTCTGAGGATTGAACGGGCAACGTCTAACTGTGAGGCGACAACGCTACCGCAGCACCACCACCGCAGTGGAAGGGCTTAGACAGTAAACAATATAAATATATAATGTACTCTAAAGCATAATTTATCTCTACTTAAACCAGCCACAGGTAGAAGGTTTTAAAAATATTTAATAATAAATAACTAAAACAACAGGCAAAACTACTACACCACAGGGATATCTAAGAGTTCAGAGATGACACAGAAACTTAAAATAATACAGTAGGACAGGTCTGATTTCAAAGAAAAATACCTAATTAATCTTTACTAACTTTAACTATTTCTACAAGAAATTACAGTGCTAGAAACTTACATGCAAGCTTAGGCAGAGTGTTGAGTTAGATATCCAAGATCAAAATGTTCCCAATCTCTCACTGAACAACAGTTTTTAAACACTAACCAACAGCTCTGCTGAGGCCCTCCTAAATTACATCATTTTGACACTTAGGTTTTCCCAGTATTCATATTGCATCATCTTGACACCTGGTCTGAGTTCTCTGGCCACAAACTGCATTATTTAGCAATCTAACACCTGCTCAAAAACTTAGAACAATACAAGGCATTTCACATATACACTCTAGCAGAAACCAGCGCAATAAAGCACCTTCCACATGTAAATTCTGGTCATAAACTTTAGCCTTAAAACAATGGGCATGAAACCTTCATCCAGACTCACTGGAGCCGAATTCAAACATGAAAGGGACACAACATGCTTCACTAGGCCAGTAGAGTGCAATGTTGTCACATGTTTTGCAGTTCCACATTTCACAGTATTCTTTTACACTCAAGAAAACATGCCTGTATTTTACATTTATTTACAAATGCCAGAATTATATATTAAATTCTATTTAACTAGGCTGGCAGTCTTCGCCCATCTCTCCCCAATCGTCATACAGTGTAAAAAGGAACACCTTCACTACAGGTGAAACTGAATCAGTTAAAAAAAAATGACACAAAGTGTGCAAGCCTATGGCCACTAGTTCATAAGTTAATACTAGATTAATCATAAGCATGTAAGAGTGGACAGTTTGAGTAGTTATAGTAAAGTAACTACAATACTGTTACATTGTTTAGGTAGTGGAGTGTACAGTGGCAGCACTGTGTACATACATGTGTAGCACAAAGGGAGTACTGCACTCCTAAGTGTGCTGTCCTTCGGATAAGGCATTAAACCATTATCCCATCTGCTCAAGTACGTGATAAATCATATAGATATAAAAGATCCAAAGGTTTTTAAACCGAAAAATTATGGGGAAATTCTCCTGTGCCCTAGCCAAATTTCCTACGTCAGTATAAATACCATCTCAGGTCTCCCCTGAAGAGGGGCTGCTGGCCTACTGAGACTAACCCAGTCAAAAAAGTGAAAACAAATATTCTCTGTATGTTGTTAGCTGGACTGCCAGTCAACCCACTATTAAAATCTCTTTCAGCATGAACTACACTTTCCAAATATATATATATAAATATATATATATTCTAGAATTACACACACACACATATATATATATATATATATATACACACACACATATATATATATATATATATATATATATATATATATATATATATATATATATATATATATACATACATACATATATATATATATACATACACACACACACACACACACACACATTTTATATATATATATATATATATATATATATATATAAAAATTATACACTGATTATATGCATATATAACGTACATTAATACACACACCACTGTTTTGCAAAACAGGTACTTCTATTCAAGATGTGACTGCTACTTGGAAAATGTAAGTAGTTTTCAAAACAATATTATTGCTAAACAAGGCTAAGCTAGCAAAAACATCTGATGGGGGCACAATTTTTAAGTATATACAGATACCCAAGCTGCCCAAGTTTCAGACCAAATTAAAAACAGTAAAAGAAATTCATGTGGTATGCTTCCGTTCTGATGTTTGTATGTTTACTGTGCTGCATACTCAGTAACAATTAGGAAATGTGGGTTAAAATGTTGACTGATGAGTTTTTTTATTCTCAACTAATAACGCTGCGTCATCCCAGCATTTACATTTCAGAAGGGCAAATGTACTTCGAGCCCTTCCTCCTCATCTTACACAAGTCTAAAGGATCCATAAACGAGACACAGCCAGTCTGTCTCTAGTTCCTGTCTAGCAGTTTAGTGTTCCTACACTGAAAATGAATGGGGGATGGGGAAAGCACATTTGGATGACAGCCAAACAGCATATTGGGTGCCGAAGGCTGCAACAGTTTTCTTCCCAGCTTATCCTTATGAGGGGGAGGGAAAGGAACAGTTCTAACTGTTTCACTGCCACGTTTCTCTTTAAAGAGCTGCAAAGGAGACTGAATTTTATTTTCTTTCCCCAGCTTCCAGAATTATGCACAAAAGTAACATCGCCGTTCTGCATCTACATGGTAAGCGTGTGTACTACAATTATTCTGTGTTTGCAATTCCAATCATGATCTGGACTTGCCTACTGTACACAATGCAGAAAAGTCAAGTTATGAGGAAAAAAGCACGCACACTATTGTATCCAGATTAAAATTAGTATTCTGTTCTACTGTGACTTCACTACATGACTTGTTTTTTACAGTACAATTAAGCACTTTTTATGAAACTATGCACATCAGTGAACAAGCACAAGTTCTCTTGAACAAACAAAAAAAGGCACAAGCACTGCATTTAACCCACTAAAAGTAAACCTTGCAATTTTCATTTAGAAACCAGGTGCACTGTTTATAAATGCAAGTGAGTCAGACTTGTGACACTAGGAAAGCTTTTCAACAGGCCTTGTCAGGAAATAAAAGTTCACTTTTAAGCCTGTGCACTCCTTCTGCTTCAGCATCATGTTATTCTTTTCCAACTATGGACTTAAGCTACTAAAATTCAAATGCCTACTGAAATGTCTAGAATGTATCCCACCCCAAATGGTTGGTTGGAGCAGAAACGCTTCATTCAGAAGCAGTGACAGTAATGAAGCACAGATTTCTCCCTCAGGTGGGAATCACTTGAGGCAATGTATTTAAATTCATGTTCCATTATGTACAGACAGAACTGTAGGTTTGAGAAAATTTTACAGGAAGCAATTAGGGTGCCATGTGTTTTCTGAAACCTGTCAGTGACAGCCTGAACACTTTTGATTATATTGTTGATTCAGTGGAGGATTATTTTTTTTTACTCTGCTACTAAAAGCTAAACACAAAACAAACAGATATGTACACCTAGGCAGCTTAACTGTATGCAAAATGCACATGCAATCTTGTAACACAGTTTATCCAATACAATCCCACCTTCCAGTATTAACAGGTCTGTTCTGCAGCAACACAAAGACTTCTTGGAAACTTTGACACCTGTAATCAGATCTACACAGGTCACTAGCCTGGCTCCAAGGTACAGAGGCATACAGACCTATGACCCAGGTAACCAGGGTTTAATTGGCAGCTCGGACTTCGAAAGAGTCAGGCAGGGAGGGGGTCGAGTGAAGGGGTATTGCCTTACGACCTCTCCCAAGGGAAAGGAGGGAGGGATTTGCACATAGTCGGGAGCAAAACTGTGTGATGCAATTTTTCCTGGTGTAGACTGGGGAAACCACAACTCATGCTATGTGGGGAGGCACGGTAACTCGCAGGAAGCACCCCTTGCAGAAGTGAGAGGATGGCCTCCACAAATAGACCACTGTAAGCCACTGTTTGAAGTCTTGCCAGCGAGTTCAGATAAGGATGAGGAAACTAAGAACCACCTAGATGGCTGTCTGAATGACAGCCCCTCCTGAATCAACCCTTGCCATGATGATGGGGAAAAAATGGGCTCGCTGGCGTGGAAGGGGCAGATGTTCAACAGACAGTAGGGAGAACGAGTGAAAAAAAATCACTGAAAACAGAATAAGGTAAGGTTTGCAGATGGACGAGAAACTTTTGAAAGAATGCCATTTGTGGCAGAAAATTAACAGTCCTGCTAGTTAAAGAAAATCCATTTGTTAAGGCATCTAAATCTAAATGTGGCAAAAACAATAAATATTCTAAATAGCTGCTAACAACAAATTACTGCAAATATTTGACATGAAAACATAGTCAAGAAAGTCACATGAACACCGTAAATCTAATAATGTACACAAATGGGACTCCTGAAATCTATCTTAATCCTATAATAAACTACTCACAAAAGAGCTTAGAAGTAAGAGTCTACTTCAGGGAGTGTATTGCAGGATCCGTAATGCACTTCTATGTGGTCAGTGGCACAGCAGTTTAGCACATACCTGGACAATGCACTTAAAATAATACTTTCATGACCAGCTTAACAATACATCCCAGAAAGACAGCAACCCACACTACACTAGCTTTGATATAGACTTAGAAGGGCTTCTTTGAGCCTGATCCTTTATGCTGTCCCCCTACCAAACACTGTGCTTACAACTCTATCTCACATTCATGCTTGTTTAGCAGACCATATACCAATGTTTCATTTTGGTGTATGATGGAGAGGTCATTCAGACAGCAGATTACTGCGGGAATGGACAGGCAATTCCTTAATATAAACAAGCAGAATGCTGACAATTTCACATAACATATGAATTTCTACTATCCCAGCCACAAATTTTCTTACCAGTAGTTTAACACAGATCACAAGTTTATTTCTTGTCAAATACAATGCAAACTGTCACAGGAAAATACAAGACTGGAGGCTGCAGTAATGTATTTTATTATCGCGACCTTAGATTATAACACACACCTCTACTCAATACATCTGCCCCTCAACGTCTTTACCCTACCTTGCACCTCTACTATCCTATACCTATAATTTGGGATCTCCATTTTCCCTTTCCTTCATTCATCTATGTAACATGAAACTCCAGACCGAGATCCCCTTATGACTCATGCCACCTTCCCATTATGACAGTGTTGTTGACGGATAGTGTACTACTACATAAGCCAACTTTTCTTTGTCTAGAACAAAACATAAATTTTTTGATTTTGCACTGGCTCTAACATGAACTAACTTTTATACACACACACATTATATATATATATATATATATATATATATATATATATATATATATATATAATCTGTATATATCTATATATATCTATATATCTATGTACATCTATATATCTCATCATCTTCTTTCAGCTGTTCCCGTTGGGGATCGCCACAGCGGATCACCTGTTTCCATTTCTTCCTGTCCTCTGCATCTTGCTCTGTCACACCAACCACCTGCATTGTCCTCTCTTACCACATCCATAAACCTTATCTTAGGCCTTCCTCTTTTCCTGTTACCTGGTAGCTTCATCCTTAGCATCTTTTTCCCAATATACTCCTCATCCCTTCTCAGCACATGTCCAAACCAACGTAATCTTGTCTCTCTGGCTTTGTCTCCAAACCTTCCAGCCTGGGCTGACCCTCTAATATACTTATTCCTAATCCTGTCCAACCTAGTCACACCCAGTGCAAATCTTAACATCTTTAACTCTGCCACATCCAGCTCAAACTCCTGCCGTTTTGTCAATGACACTGTCTCCAACCCATATAACATAGTTGGTCTCACTATCCTCTTGAAGACCTTCCCTTTCACTCTTACAAGTACTCGTCTGTCACAAATCACTCCTGACGCTCTTCTCCACCCACTCCATCCTGCCTGTACTCTCTTCTTCACCTCTCTACCACACTCACCGTTACTCTGAACTATTGACCCCAAGTATTTAAACTCATCCACCTTCGCCACCTCTACTCCTTGCATCCTCACCATTCCTCTTATCCTCCCTCTCATTCACACACATATATTTTCTGTCTTAGTCCTGCTGACCTTCATTCCTCTTCTCTCTAGAGCATATCTCCATCTATCCAGGGTCTCCTCCACCTGTACCCTACAGATCACAATGTCATCTGCAAACATCATAGTCCACGGGGACTCCTGTCTGATCTCGTCTGTCAACCTGTCCATCACCAATGCAAATAAGAAAGGGCTCATTGCTGATCCTTGATGTAACACCACCTCCACCTTAAACGCATCCATCACTCCGACCGCAGACCTCACCGCTGTCACACTACCCTCGTACATATCCTGTACCACTCTTACATACTTCACTGACACTCATGACTTTGTCATACAATACCACAACACCTCTCTAGGTACCCTGTCATATGCTTTCTCCAAGTCTACAAAAACACAATGCAACTCCTTCTGACATTCTCTGTACTTCTCCATCAACACTCAGAGCAAACATCGCATCTGTAGTGCTCTTTCCCGGCATGAAACCATACTGCTGATCACTAATCATCACGTCCCTTCTTAACCTAGCTTCCACTACTCCTTCCCATAACTTCATGCTGTGACTGATCAATTTAATCTCTCTGTAGTTACTACAGCTTTGCACATCACCCTTATTCTTAAAAATCGGTACCAAAACACTTTTTCTCCATTCCTCAGGCATCCTCTCACTTTCTAAGATTTCATTAAACGATCTGGTTAAAAACTCCACTGCCATTTCACCTAAACACCTCCATGATTCCACAGGTATGTCATATATATATATATATATATATATATATATATATATATAAACATATACACACACACACACAAATACATATATTTATATAC